>NC_143051.1:26017500-26317500 GCF_057628025.1 Oncorhynchus mykiss
TAGTGCTGGTAAAATACAGTAAGATCTACAGGAAATGATAAAGGAGATGGTTTTGTTATATAAAAGGTGAAGGTTTCGTTCTTGTAACTTGGCATAATGGGGATTTTCCATTCTTGCCAAAAATAAATGTAACTGAGGCCTGACTGTTATCTGTGAAGCAATTCCAGTGATATAATCACTTTACTGTGGTGACACACATAATTCCAGATGACAACCGTGACTAAATTCAACTACATTGTTTATGGATGTGAAGACCCATGTACAAAAAAAAAGACTGAAAGATAAAGTAGTTACTACTTAGTAGTATGTACAGTAGTATTGTAGAATAAATTACACATACACATCACTGTTTATAAATGAAAGCACTTCATGTATCTAGTCCCCCCATTTGAAAGTGTCATAAGTATTTGTACAAATTCAGTTATATGTGTATTAAAGTAGTCAAAAGTTTAGTATTTTACACACCACGACTACCTCAAGCATATGACTATAAACTTGTTTGATGCATTTGCAGTTTGTTTTGGTTGTGTTTCAGATTATGTTGTGCCCAGTAGAAATAACTGGTAAATAATGTATTGTGTCATTTTGGAGCTACTTTTATTGTAAATAAGAATAAAATATGTTTCTGAACACTTCTATGTGTTCTATGTGGATGCTACCATGATTATGGATACTCCTGAATTAATTGTAAATAATGATGAGTGAGAAAGTTACAGAGGCATAAATATCATACCCCTGCTATTGGTAAAAGGTGAGAGGTTAGCGTGTTTTGGGGGTATGATCTTTCAAATAAGGGGACTAGACACATGAAGTGCTTTCATTTATAAGCTATAAAACAGATATGTATGAAAATACTCTAAAAAATAGGTGACATTATGTACTGTCGCCTCATATGAGAATGCTGGAGTATAGAGCCAAATGAAACATTTTAGCTTCACTGTCCAAATAAATGGGATGGCAGGTAGCCTAGTGGTTAGAGTGTTGTACTAGTAACCGAAAGGCTGTCATTGAAAATAAGTATTTGTTCATAACTGACTTGCCTCGTTACATAAAGGTTACAAATAAGTAGGGGAGTGTACACCTTCTTGTAGGTTGTAACTAGGACTGTTGATGATATTTAAAAATATACATTTCACCTTTATTTAACCAGGTAAGCTAGTTGAGAAGTTCTCATTTACAACTGCAACCTGCCCAAGATAAAGCAAAGCAGTGCGACACAAACAACAACACAGAGTTACACATGGGATAAACAAGCGTACAGTCAATAACACAATAGAAAAAAAGAAAGTCTGCTCATCTATCACTCCAGTGTGTGCAAATGGCGTGAGGAGGTAAGGCAATAAATAGGCCATAGTAGCAAAGTAATTACAATTTAGCAGATTAACACTGGAGTGATAGATGAGCAGATGGTGATGTGCAAGTAGAGATACTGGTGTGCAACAGAACAGAAAAGTAAATAAAAACAATATAGGGATGAGGTAGGTAGATTGGGTGGGCTATTTACAGATGGACTATGTACAGCTGCAGCGATCGGTTAGTTGCTCAGATAGCTGATGTTTAAAGTTAGTGAGGGAAATGTAAGTCTCCAGCTTCAGCGATTTTAGCAATTCATTCCAGTCAATGGCAGCAGAGAACTGGAATGAAAGGAGGCCAAATTAGGTGTAGGCTTTGGGGATGACCAGTGAGACATACCTGCTGGAGCGCGTGCTACGGGTGGGTGCTGTTATCGTTACCAGTGAGCTGAGATAAGGCGGAGCTTTACCTAGACTTGTAGATGACCTGGAGCCAGTGGGTCTGGCGATGAATATGTAGCAAGGGCCAGCCGACTAGAGCATACAGGTTGCAATGGTAGGTGGTATAAGGGGCGTTGGTAACAAAACGGATGGCACTGTGATAGACTGCATCCAGTTTGCTGAGTATTGGAAGCTATTTTGTAGAGGACATCGACGAAGTCGAGGATCGGTAGGATAGTCAGTTTTACTAGGGTAAGTTGGGCGGCATGAGTGAAGGAGGCTTTGTTGCAAAATAGTAAGCCGATTCTAGATTTGATTTTGGATTGGAGATGTTTATTATGAGTCTGGAAGGAGAGTGTACAGTCTAGCCAGACACCTAGGTATTTGTAGTTGTCCACACATGCTAAGTCAGAACTGTCCAGAGTAGTGATGCTAGTCGGGCGGGTGGGTGTGGGCAGCGAACGGTTGAAAAGCGTGCATTTGGTTTTACTAGTGTTTAAGAGCAGTTGGAGGCCACAGAAGGAGAGTTGTATGGCATTGAAGCTCGTCTGGAGGTTAGTTAACACAGTGTCCAAAGAAGGGCCAGATGTATACAGAATGGTGTCGTCTGCATAGAGGTGGATCAGGGAATCCCCCGCAGCAAGAGCGACATCGTTGATATATACAGAGAAAAGAGTCGGCCCAAGAATTTAACCCTGTGGTACCCCCATAGAGACTGCCAGAGGTCCGGACAACAGGCCCTCCGATTTGACACACTGAACTCTGTCTGAGAAGTAGTTGGTGAACCAGGCTAGGCAGTCATTTGAGTAACAAAGGCTATTGAGTCTGCCGATTGATATAGTCGAAAGCCTTGGCCAGGTCGATGAAGACGGCTGCACAGTACTGTCTTTTATCGATGGAGGTTATGATATCGTTTAGTACCTTGAGCGTGGCTGAGGTGCACCCGTGACCAGCTCAGAAACCGGATTGCACAGCAGAGAAGATATGGTGGGATTCGAAATGGTCAGTGATCTGTTTATTAACTTGGCTTTATTAACTTTAGAAAGGCAGGGCAGGATGGATATAGGTCTATAACAGTTTGGGTCTAGAGTGTCACGCCCTTCGAAGAGGGGGATGACCGCAGCAGCTTTCCAATCCTTAGGGATCTCGTACGATATGAAAGAGAGGTATAACAGATTGGTAATAGGGGTTGCAACAATGGTCATTTTAGAGGGTCAAGAGAGGGTCCAGATTGTCTAGCCCTGCTAATAGATATGGGTCTAGGTTTTGCAGCTCTTTCAGAACATCTGCTATCTGGATTTGGGTGAAGGAGAAACTGGGGAGGAATGGGAAAGTAGCTGCGAGGGGTGCGGAGCTGTTGGCCGGGGTTGGGGTAGCCAGGAGGAAAGCATGGCCAACCGTAGAGAAATGCCTATTGAAATGTTCAATTATCATGGATTTATCGGTGGTGATCGTGTTACCTAGCCTCAGTGCAGTGGGCAGCTGGGAGGAGGTGATCTTGTTCTCCATGGACTTTACAGTGTCCCAAAACCTTTTGGAGTTAGAGCTATATGGACTACCTTCAACCGTATAGGCTGATATTGAGTAGACAGTCAGCACACTCACTGTAGACGATGCTTACATATGGTAATGGTTATATGTAAGTATATCACAACCTTTGCACAGGTCTAGACGTTGATGACGTATATATGTAGAGTCTAGTCTGATTGCCATAATGTACAGTTGTCTTGTCTGTTCATGTTTGTTCAGTCAGAGATAATCCCTTAGTTGTCTAAAGTGGTGTAACTATCACAGACTGATTTCTAAGGAGGGCTCATTGTCCTTTGTACGATCACGCCCATTGGTGTAAAGTACTTAAGTAAAATTACTTTAAAGGATTTAATAAGTAATTCATAGTAATTAATAAGTCGTTTTTTGGTGTATGTGCACTTTACTTTACTATTTAGATTTGGACTACTTTTACACTCCATCCATTTTCTCTGGCACCCAAAAGTACTGGTGACATTTTGAATTCTTAGCAGGACAGGAAAATGGTCCAATTCACACACTTATCAAGAGAACATCCCTGGTCATCCCTACAGCCTCTGATCTGGCTATCAAAAAATACATTTAAAAATAAATTGACAATTGTGCCATCTGATTTGCTTAATATAAGCAATTTCAAATCATTTATACTTTTAATTTGAGACTTAAGTATATTTTGGTAATGACATTTTCTTTTGATACTTAAGTATATTTCAAACCAAGTACTTAGACCTTTACTCAAGAAGTATTTTACTTGGTGACTTTCATTTTTACTTGAGTCATTTTCTATTAAGGTATCTTTACTTTTACTCAAGTATGACAATTGAGTACTTTTTCCACCACGGATCATGGCAATTTGTACGAATCAACATCATCTTGTAAGCCAAAGAATACCACAGCCTTGCCTAAAATGAATGGTTTCCAATAGGACAAGTTGTTCTCCTACCAATGAGGGGGAACACATCACCTTTAGCCGTCATCATTGATACGGTCAGCTACACTAGCCCACACATAAGCCCACTGGAATGTTCATGACTTGATGACAAAGAATTATTTTTCCACACGTTATTTTCACATTCCTACTGACATGTAGCGATAATTGCCTGGAATAGCTTGACATCTAATAATGGTAATTGTACTGTAATGATGATTAGGAATGGGATTATAACAACAGTAAAATAATTTATTTATAGTAACAATCCATAGGATTCTCATGATGCTGCGCTGCTATCTTCATACCGGGGAGGTTCAGTGAAGTGTGTTGTTTTACAGGGTCAGCCATAGTAGTACAGCACTCCTGATGTAAATTAGTGTTAAATGCCTTGCTCAAGGGCACCAACAGATTTTTTTACCTTGTCAGCTCGGGTATTCAAACCGACAACATTTTGGTTATTAGTCCAACGCCCTAACCGCCAGGCTAGCATTAGCTGGTGACATCACTGACCCTTCATTTGAACCCTCTGACATCTCTGTAGCCCTGTTCTTACTTCTAGCCAGATCTCCCATCTACAGGCTGTTCTGCAGGCTGCTGGTGGACTTTCTTTAGACAGGTGACGTCAATGCTGATGGCAGCCAGGTGACACCATGCCCTACCCATGTCTTAGCTGGCAGACAGGGCACAGTACTACTCTGTCTCCTGGTCATCTCTGTTTAGCATCTCACCAGATCTAGTGATTCCAGAGGGCCATGAACACCAACACTGTTTTACTCTGTTCTAGTTCTATTGATTGATTGACTGATGTTCTATTAAAGCATCTTGCACCATTTAAGATGCCAGACAGATATGGGTTTAGATTAGAATACACTAGTTTAAGAAGTATACAGTTTAAGTTATGGGACTATAAGAATACAATTCTTTGCTGTAGCCAATTTATTATATTTCTATTCCTATGCTCAGCACACACTCACTACTGTAGCGTATGATAGTTAGATGGATCCAGGCTGGTCCACTGAAGATGGTGATGTGGGGATGTTCATCCTGGACGCCTTATTAAACAGATAACATCAACATGATTTGCATCCAAATTGCATCCTTCATCACCCTTCCATTAAGTCACACAGGGAATCATCCAAATTATGCTGTTAATCTTCTAATGTCAGCATCCATGTTGATGAATTATATTTTCATGACCTTCCTCTGCAGTCACATGTGGCATTGAAAGGTTCACAACATTAGTGGAAAATCTTAATCTAATCTGGATAGGAGGATTCCCCATGGGTATCTTCCTTCTTCCTGGTTGGTGAACAAACGAACGGAGACACTAGCGCACACACACACAAACATGGATGAGCAGACACACACCCGTGCCCGCATGCACAGGCCTGCATGTGGGTGGGCGGGCAGGTGGGTGGGCGGTCAGGCGGGCGGGCGGGCACACACACACTCACAAACACACACATGCACACAAGCACATACGCATGCATGCACGCATACAGACACACACTCACACGTAGGCAAACACACATTTAGATCAAACTTTGCCACTCTATCGCTGTTATAATGTTACCCTGTTGCCGATGATATCTTGACCTGAAGAAAATGCCTCAAAGACATTGAAAGGTCATCATTGTGCATCACAGTAACACCTACATGGGAGAATGTTCATCCTCTTATTCACATTCCCTTTAGGCACATAGTACTGGATAAGTGAGCTAGGCCACTGGCCACCTGACACCAAAACATTGAAATGCCATCACTTTTCATCATAATAAAAACATTGTGTAATGATCTACACTCTTAGAAAAAAGGTGCTATCTAGAACCTTAATGGGTTCTTCGGCTGTCCCCATAGGAGAACCCTTAGAAGAAGCCTTTTTGGTTTTAGGTAGAACCCCTTTTGGTTCCATGTAGAACCCTTTCTACAGAAAGTTCTACATGGAACCTAAAAGGGTTCTATCTTGAACCACATCTTTTTTTTTAACCTGTAACCAAAAAGGATTCTCCTATGCGGACAGCTGAATAACCCTTTAGGAACCCTTTTTTTCTAGTGTACACAGTAATACCTAGTTCATACACACATTTCTCACATTCCATTGAGGCACATAACACTTTATAAGTGAACTAGGCCAGTAGCCAAAACCCTGTCAAACCTTTGTCAGTGTTATGTGCCATGAATGGAATGTGAATGAAAGATGAGCGTCTGCTAAAAATGACTACAATGTAAAAGTTAAAATATTATTCTTAACCACATACTACAGCACTGGATGAGTTACAGTAACTACGCCACTGGCCAGCTTATAATTCAGTGTCTACACTACTGGGTGGGTACCACCCAAATACCAAAGCCTCAGACGCATTGTTTTCATTTTCCACTCTAAGTTTATCTGACATTTTCCAGATATTTGAGCCTCCTATTTTTAGTCTTTAGAACCCTCAGGTGAAAACCAAGACCCAAGCCTTAAACAACCTCCATTATCAAGGTTCCATGATGCATCAGGGGCCTCAGGATACAGGTTGTCAACCTATGTTCCAAAGAGGAGGGGAAAAGAGGAGGGAAAATGAGGACAACATGATTTTAAAAAACGACATGATATGGGTTGACATGTTGATTAGTGAGCAGTGGTAGAAAAAGTACCCAATTGACATACTTGAATAAAAGTAAAGATACCTTAATGGAAAATGACTCAAGTAAAAGTGAAAGACACCCAGTAAAATACTACTTGAGTAAAGGTTTTAAAGTATTTAAAGTATCCGTTCAGGTTTTTAAATATACTTAAGTATCAAAAGTTAATGTAATTTCTAAAATATACTTAATATCAAATGTAAAAGTACAAAACATTTCAAATTCCTTATATTAAATGTCACGAGTCCGACCGAGGGTGTTTCCCTTTCCCGGGCAGGTGGCGCTCGGCGGTCGTCGTCACCGGCCTATTAGCTGCCACTGATTGTTTTTCCTTCCCCTCCTTGTATGTTGAGTGGTAGCACCTGTGGATGTTTAATTAGTTTGTCTTTATTAGACAGCCGGCCCGCCTGGTTGTTGTGCGGGATTATTTCTATGTAACCTTCGGCTCTGTGGTATAGGCACGTGTTAGTGTCCGGTCGGGATTGTTTCCCATTGTACATTTTGATTCCCTGTGTTTTGGGAACATAACTTTTTTGTGAGCACCCTGTGGTGCGTTGGTGCGATTAAAAGACGCGCAGCATTGAACTCTCTGTCTCCTGCATTTGACTCCACACCCACGACACCCGGAGCATTACAGAATCCCGCACCTATCAAATTGAATGGAGTCAGCAGGAGCAGCAGCCAACCCTCTCCCATCGATGGAGGAACGGGTTCTCCACCACACCACCGTCCTTCATCGGATCGGATCCGCGATGGATCAAGTGATGGAGAGAATGGACAGATGGGAGAGGAGTGGGCTCCTCTCTCCACCTTCGGCACCCACGGTTCCGGACTCCCCATCTCCCGACTCCAGCACCCTCCGTCTGACGCTACCGAGGGCTTATGATGGAGCGGCGGCGGGTTGCCAGGGGTTTCTGCTCCAGCTGGAGCTATACCTGGCCACCATCAGACCCACTCCCTCAGGAGCAGAGAGGGTGAGTGTCCTCATCTCCTGCCTCACGGGTCGTGCCCTGGAATGGGTGAACGCGGTCTGGAATGGTCCAGACTCAGCGCGGGAGCACTACCCAGAGTTTTCCCGGGAGATAGACTATTTCACCTCAGGCAGGAGAGGAGGAGCGCCCAGGATTACGCGCTGGAGTTCCGGACCTTGGCAGCCGGATCTGGGTGGAACGACAGGGCCCTCATGGACCACTACAGGTGTAGTCTCCGAGAGGACGTCCGCCGGGAGTTAGCGTGTCGGGACACCACTCTGTCACTGGATCAGCTGATTGACATGTCCATTCGACTGGATAATCTGCTGGCTGCCCGCGGGCGTTCAGAGAGGGTCCTGTGCGTTCCACCACCCAGCCCCTCCGCTCCCATTCCGATGGAGTTGGGAGGGGCTGCGCCGAGGGGCACCGGAGGAGGAGGCCTTCCCTGCACCAACTGTGGTCGGAGAGGACACACGTCTGATCGGTGCTGGGGGGGTCCGTCTGGGAGTAGAGATGGCAGGCGGAACGCTTCTCGGTCACCCCAGGTGAGTCAGCATCAAACTCACCCAGAACCCCCTGTTGGCCACATGTTTGTCTTAACTTTTTTCCTTCGCTTTTTTCCCTCTTCCCAGCATAGGGCGCTAGTCGATTCAGGCGCAGCTGGGAACTTTATGGATCGCGGACTCGCCCTTAAGTTAGGGGTTCCGCTGGTGCCGATAGATTCTCCTTTCCCCGTGCACTCCCTAGATAGCCGGCCATTAGGGTCAGGGATGGTCAGGGAGACCACGGTCCCACTGGACATGGTGACGCAGGGGAATCATAGGGAGCGTATCAGTTTCTTTATTATTGATTCGCCTGCGTTTCCAGTGGTGCTGGGGACTCCCTGGCTGGCCTAAAATTTTGTGGAGACAGGGGGTTCTCCAGGGGTGGTCAGAGGAGTGTTCTGGAAGGTGTTTGGGAGTTTCCATCGGTGCCACGTCGGTGGAGAGTCCAGACCAGGGTTCCACGGTGTGCATTCCCCCCGAGTATGCCGATTTGGCAATCGCTTTCAGTAAAGTGAAAGCGACTAAATTACCACCTTATCGACCGGGAAGGGATTGTACGATAGATCTCCAGGTAGACGCTGCGCTTCCCAAGAGTCACGTGTACCCGCTGTCCCAGGAGGAGACGTTGGCAATGGAGACATATGTCACGGAGGCGCTGGGACAGGGGTACATTCGGTCCTCCATTTCACCCGTCTCCTCAAGTTTATTTTTTGTGAGGAAAAAGGAGGGAGGCTTGCGTCCGTGTATCGATTATAGAGGTCTAAACGCCATCACAGTGGGGTATAGTTACCCTCTACCTCTCATCGCTACGGCGGTGGAATCGTTCCACGGAGCGCAGTTCTTCACAAAACTGGATCTCAGGAGCGCGTATAGTTTGGTGCGTATTCGGAAGGGAGACGAGTGGAAAACCGCATTTAGTACTACATCAGGCCACTATGAGTACCTCGTCATGCCGTATGGGTTAAAGAATGCTCCAGCCGTTTTCCAATCCTTTGTAGACAAGATTCTCAGGGACCTGTGCAGGCAGGGAGTGGTGGTTTATCTCGATGACATTCTGATCTACTCGGCCACTCACACCGCACATGTGTCTCTGGTGCGCAAGGTGCTTGGTAGACTGCTGGAGCATGACCTATACGTCAAGGCTGAGAAATGCGTGTTCTCTAAACGAGCCGTCTCTTTTCTGGGATATCGCATTTCCACCTCGGGGGTAGTGATGGAGGGTGACCGCATTAGGGCCGTGCGTAATTGGCCGACTCCGACCACGGTAAAGGAGGTGCAGCGGTTTCTGGGTTTTGCCAACTACTACCGGAGGTTTATCCGGGGTTTTGGCCAGGTAGCGGCTCCCATCACCTCACTGCTGAAGGGGGGGCCCGGTGCGTTTGCAGTGGTCAGCAGAGGCGGACGGAGCATTCAACAAGTTGAAGGCGCTGTTTACTGATTCGCCTGTGTTGGCGCATCCGGACCCCTCTCTAGCATTCATAGTGGAGGTGGACGCTGCTATCACAGCGCTCGGGTACGCCACCAAAACTCCGCCCCTGCGCTTTCTTCTCAAGGAAGCTCAGCCCAGCGGAGCGTAACTATGATGTGGGGGACCGGGAGTTGCTAGCGGTGGTTAGAGCTCTGAAGGTGTGGAGACACTGGCTTGAGGGGGCTAAACACCCCTTTCTCATCTGGACCGACCACCAGAATCTGGAGTATATTCGGGCAGCTAGGAGACTTAACCCACGTCAGGCAAGGTGGGCCATGTTCTTCACCCGGTTCCGATTTACTTTGTCTTATAGACCGGGCTCCCAGAACGTGAAGGCTGACGCACTGTCCCGCCTTTATGACACGGAGGATGGGTCCACCGAACCTACTCCCATCCTTCCCGCCTCGAAGCTGGTAGCCCCAGTGGTATGGGAGGTGGACTTGGACATCGAGCGGGCGTTACGGGCTGAACCCGCGCCTCCTCAGTGTCCAGCGGGGCGAAGGTACTTGGTGTTCGGGACAAACTGATTCGGTGGGCTCACGTCCTACCCTCCTCGGGTCACCCTGGGGTGACGAGGACAGTGGGGAGCCTTCAGGGGAGGTATTGGTGGCCTACGTTGGCTAAGGACGTTAAGGGTTATGTCTCCTCCTGTTCAGTGTGCGCTCAGAGTAAGGCTCCTAGGCACCTTCCTAGAGGGAAGCTACAACCCCTCCCTGTTCCACAGCAGCCATGGTCACATCTGTCCATAGATTTCCTAACCAATCTCCCGCCGTCTCAGGGGAACACCACGGTTCTGGTGATTGTGGATCGGTTCTCTAAGTCCTGCCGTCTCCTCCCGTTGCCCGGTATCCTTACAGCCCTACAGACTGCGGAGGCGTTATTCACCCATGTCTTCCGGCACTACGGGGTGCCGGAGGACATCGTTTCTGATCGGGGCCCCCAATTCACGTCCCGGGTATGGAGAGCGTTCATGGAACGTTTGGGGGTCTCTGTCAGCCTGACCTCCGGTTATCACCCCGAGAGTAACGGGCAGGTGGAGAGAGTGAACCAGGAGGTGGGTAGGTTTCTGCGGTCGTATTGCCAGGATCGGCCAGGGGAGAGGGCACGATACATTCCCTGGGCTGAAATGGCTCAGAACTCACTACGCCACTCCTCTACTAACGTGTCCCCTTTTCAGTGTGTGTTGGGGTACCAGCCGGTCCTGGCACCATGGCATCCGAGCCAGACCGAGGCTCCTGCGGTGGAGGAATGGGTACAGCGCTCCAAGGAGACCTGGAGGGCCGTCCAGGAATCTCTACGACAAGCGAGTGGACGGCAGAAGAGGAGTGCTGACCGCCACCGCAGTGAGGCCCCCGTGTTTGTACCGGGGGACAGGGTCTGGCTCTCGACCCGAAACCTACCTCTTCGCTTGCCCTGCCGGAAGCTGGGTCCGCAGTGTGTAGGGCCCTTTAAAGTCCTGAGGAGGATAAACGAGGTGTGTTATCGATTACAACTCCCTTCCTATTATCGTATTAACCCCTCGTTTCATGTGTCTCTCCTCAGGCCGGTGGTAGCTGGTCCCCTGCAGGACAGTGAGGTACCGGAGGTCCCTCCCCCCCCGCTGGACATCGAGGGGTCCCCGGCGTACACGATCCGGGCCATTCTGGACTCAAGACGCCGGGTGAGGGGCCTGCAGTACCTCGTGGACTGGGAGGGGTACGGTCCGGAGGAGAGGTGCTGGGTACCGGTGGGGGACATCTTGGATCCCTCCATGTTGAGGTACTGTCACGAGGTACTGTCACGAGTCCGACCGAGGGTGTTTCCCTTTCCCGGGCAGGTGGCGCTCGGCGGTCGTCGTCACCGGCCTATTAGCTGCCACTGATTGTTTTTCCTTCCCCTCCTTGTATGTTGAGTGGTAGCACCTGTGGATGTTTAATTAGTTTGTCTTTATTAGACAGCCGGCCCGCCTGGTTGTTGTGCGGGATTATTTCTATGTAACCTTCGGCTCTGTGGTATAGGCACGTGTTAGTGTCCGTTCGGGATTGTTTCCCATTGTACATTTTGATTCCCTGTGTTTTGGGAACGTAACTTTTTTGTGAGCACCCTGTGGTGCGTTGGTGCGATTAAAAGACGCGCAGCATTGAACTCTCTGTCTCCTGCATTTGACTCCACACCCACGACACCCGGAGCATTACATTAAAGCAAACCAGATGGCACCATTTTCTTTATTTTCTTTACGAAAGCCAGGGGCACACTCCAACACTCAGATATAATTTATAAATTAAGCTTGTGTGTTTAGTGAGTCCACCAGATCAGAGGAAGTAGTGATGACTAGGGTTTTTTTCTTGATAATTGTGTGAATTGGATGATTTTCCTGTCCTGCTAAGCATTTAAAATGTAACAAGTACATTTAGGTGTCAGGGAAAATGCATGGAGAAAAAGTAAATTATTTTCTTTAGGAACTTAGTGAAGTAACTGTTGTCAAAAATATACAGTACCAGTCAAAAGTTTGGACACGCTTACTCGTTCAAAGGTTTTTCTGTATTTTTTGTATGACTATTTCCGACATTGTAGAATAATAGTGAAGACATCAAAACTATGAAATAACACATATGGAATCATGTAGAAACCAAAAAAGTGTTAAACAAATAAATTATATTTTATATTTGAGATTCTTAATATTAGCCACCCTTTGCCTTCATGACAGACATCACTCTCCTTCTTGGTCAAATAGCCCTTACACAGCCTGGAGGTGTGTTGGGTCAATGTCCTGTTGAAAAACAAATTATAGTCCTACTAAGTGCAAACCAGATGGGATGGCGTAATGCTGCAGAATGCTGTGGTAGCTATGCTGGTTAAGTGTGCCTTGAATTCTAAATAAATCACTGAGAGTGTCACCAGAAAAGCACCATCACACCTCCTCCTCCATGCTTCACGGTGGGAACCAAAAATCTCAAATTTGGACTCATCAGATCAAAGGACAGATTTCCACCGGTCTAATGTCCATTACTCATGTGTTTTTTGGCCCAATAAAGTCTCTTCTTCCTATTGGTGTCTTTTAGTAGTGGTGTATTTTCGGCAATTCGACCATGAAGGCCTGGTTCCTGCAGTCTCCTCTGAACAGTTGATGTTGAGATTGTAAGGACCGACGCAGGAGATGAGAAGCAGGTACGGGGAGTCAACATTTAATTTAACAGACAGGTAACTAGACAAGGGCAGCGTCAGCACATGGGTAAATAACGTCATACAACAATCAATGCTGAAGCAGGGAACAGAGCGAGGAACCAGACATGTATAGGGAAGGTAATGACAGAGGTGATTGAGTCCAGGTGAGTCTAATAATCGCTGATGCATGTGACGGGGGAAGGCAGATGTGCGTAATGATGGTGGCAGGAGTGCGCAATGCTGGGGAGCCTGGCGCACTCGAGCACCAGTTGGGAAGAGCGGGAGCAGGGGTGCCAGAGATGTGTCTGTTACTTGAACTCTGTGAAGCATTTATTTGGGCTGCAATCTGAGGTACAGCTAACTCTACCGAATTTATCCAATGCAGCAGAGGTAACTCACGATCATTCTACAATGTAGAAAATAGTAAAAATAAAGAAAAACCGTGGAATGAGTAGGTGTGTCCAAACTTTTGACTGGTACTGTAATTAGAAAAGTGAAGTACAGATACCCCAAAAAACTACTTAAGTTGTACTTTAAAGTATTTTTATTTAAGTACTTTACACCACTGGTAGTGAGGAGGCGTTTGGTTGTAGCACTGGTATGAGAGTTCGACAAGGTTTGGGTGGGCATTTAAGGTGATGTAATGGAGGTGGTTTGGTGAACCCTGCTCTCTCTGCTCAACCTTGCCTGAGTTTGTGTCAGCTCCTCAAGCTTTAGCTTCACGATTTACCTCAGCAGGCTAACACAGTATAGCATGCAGGTGACACTGGTTGGTCACACTCTTCTGCAGCAGGAGTACGGGGCATTGCTAGATGTAGAAAATGTTGACTAGGGTCGTGATTCAGCAATGACTAGGACTGGATAACGATACTGTTCCGTTTTTGTTATTAGTGTAGAGAGCAGTCAACTGGGATAGCTTTCTGGCTACCTGTCTGTTCTTGGCATGATCAGAAACATTCCATAATTGGTTGTCCTGTTGGATTAGTAAGAGGACGAGAAAGAAATATAACTTACAATAACGTTGGAGGTATCTAACATATTTACTTGAGCATCTCCATGAGACCATTAATGTTGAAACCTCACCCTCTGACCTAATCACCTTTTTGGCCTTCTTCATACGAAACCAACACTGAAATAATTTAGCTTTGTGTTTCAGACAAACGTGCAGACGTCATACATGAGAGACTACAACTAATGGTAATGACTGTATCATAAATAACTTCACAAATACCCACTAGATGTCATAAAGAACTCACACGTTTCGTTCACCAGTCTCTCTGTCTCTCTGTCACTCAGTCAGTGGGGCTGTGTTTGCGTATGAATCGTCAGTCAGACCCACTCTCTCCAGTGACGTGGGTGTTGTCTGTACTGTCTGGGATGTGGAACCATGTACAGACCATGTGTCGTAACTACTGGGACAGGAAGGTCTAATCTAACTTAAAACACCACAACCACCCCTGTCTGCCTACTCTGATTGACATGGCTTTTATGCCAATATGGGTGACAATATGGCCGCTGTGCGTGTTGACTGGAACTGATGCATAAAGATGGACGACAAAGAGACCAGTGTTTGGCCACTCAGACAGAGAACTGGTTAGCCATGGCCCATTGTGACGGGAAAATACACTATATCGTTGAAATAACTTGTTAAGCAATTTAGTCCATAGGTACAACAGTTTGTACTGTATGAGAATATGAATTCAAAGTGTTAACAAACAGATTAAGTGTCAAGATTCTGGCCCAGGACGGTTAGATTTTCAGCAAATGGCATTGCGTCAATTGTTTCTGTGAAGAAGTATTTGAGTGCTGTTTCTATGATTAAATTCCTGTGTAGTGTCATGCCACACATACTCCTCCTTCAGTGTGTTATAATGCTCTCCTCCAACTCTCTATCAGTGTCCTCCATCCATTACAGGATTCAGTCTGTAATCCTACCTCCCTCACAGCACGCCCCAGCAAGTCCTCTCTGACATTACAAACATGTCCTCCGTCTGTCTCCTAGTGCCATCTGATTCACCAGAGAAAGCGTTCCACTGTTTTTGTTTTTTTTAATAGGAAGGATAAGCGCTACTCTCCCTCAAGCGGTTGATTTTCTTAAACTTCTAAGACATCAGAATGATAGACAAGGCTGTGTCTCCGGTTTCCAACGTCATGTGGCAAAAAAACTGTCAGGAATCACTCTCTCTGTCTACTAATACAATTGTCCTTTGGTGAGGTCATGTGTCTATTGTTAACCACACAGGAAGGGACTGGGGAAGGGAGGACGTACATCTCCAGCAGTTTGTTTCAGCAGGTGATTAGTCACTGTTTCAGCAGGTGATTAGTCAGACACTGCGTAATAGATTGTTTCTGAGATAGATTAAATTCAGATGTCCTTATTCTGTTATAATACATTTAAACAATTCCCTAAATGTGAATAAGAACTTTCTGGGAATCCCTCTAGTGCTGGTAAAATACAGTAAGATCTACAGGAAATGATAAAGGAGATGGTTTTGTTATATAAAAGGTGAAGGTTTCGTTCTTGTAACTTGGCATAATGGGGATTTTCCGTTCTTGCCAAAAATAAATGTAACTGAGGCCTGACTGACTGCTATCTGTGAAGCAATGCCAGTTTATGTGTGATATAATCACTTTCCTGTCACGGCTGTTGAAGGAGGCGGACCAAGTTGCAGCGTGGTGAGCGTACATATTCTTTATTTATAGGATGCCGACAAAAACAATAAACACTACAAAACAACCCGTGAAGCTAAAGGCTATGTGCCCTAAACAAAGTCAACTTCCCACAAACAAAGGAGGGAAAAAGGGCTACCTAAGTATGGTTCCCTATCAGAGACAACGATAGACAGCTGTCCCTGATTGAGAACCATACCCGGCCAAAACATAAAAATACAAAATCATAAAGAACAAAACATAGAATGCCCACCCCAAATCACACCCTGACCAAACAAAATAGAGACATTAAAAGGCTCCCTAAGGTCAGGGCGTGACATTTACTGTGGTGACACATAATTCCAGATGACAACCATGACTAAATTCAACTACATTGTTTATGGATGTGAAGACCCATGTACAAAAAAAGACTGAAAGATAAAGTAGTACTTAGTAGTATATACAGTAGTATTGTAGAATAAATTACACATACACATCACTGTTTATTTCATGTACCTAGTCCCCCCGTTTGAAAATGTCATAAGTATTTGTACAAATTCAGTTATATGTGTATTAAAGTAGTCAAACGTTTAGTATTTTACACACCACGACTACCTCAAGCATATGACTATAAACTTGTTTGATGCATTTGCAGTTTGTTTCGGTTGTGTATTGTGCCATTTTGGAGCTACTTTTATTGTAAATAAGAATAAAATATGTTTCTGAACACTTCTATGTGTTCTATGTGGATGCTACCATGATTGTGGATACTCCTGAATGAATTGTGAATAATGATGAGTGAGAAAGTTACAGAGGCATAAATATCATACCCCTGCTATTGGTAAAAGGTGAGAGGTTAGCGTGTCTTGGCGGTATGATCTTTCAAATAAGGGGACTAGACACATGAAGTGCTTTCATTTATAAGCTATGAAAGGGATATGTATGAAAATACTCTAAAAAATAGGTGACATTATGTACTGTCGCCTCATATGAGAATGCTGGAGTATAGAACCAAATTAAACGTTTTAGCTTCACTGTCCATCCACTAGGCAGGTAGCCTAGTGGTAATGAACATTGGACTAGAAAACCGTAAGGTTGCAAAATCAAATCCCCGAGCTGACAAGGTACAAATCTGTGGTTCTGCCACTAAACAAGGCAGTTAACCAACGGTTCCTAGGCAGTTGTTGAAAATACGAATTTGTTCATAACTTACTTGCCTAGTTAAATAAAGGTAAAGCATAAAAATAAGTAGGGGAGTGTACATTTACTTGTAGGTTGTAATTAGGACTGTTTATGATATGGACTACCTTCAACCGTATAGGCTGATATTGAGTAGACAGTCAGCACACTCACTGTAGACGATGCTTACATATGGTAATGGTTATATGTAAGTATATCACAACCTTTGCACAGGTCTAGACGTTGATAACGTATATATGTAGAGTCTAGTCTGATTGCCATAATGTACAGTTGTCTTGTCTGTTCGTGTTTGTTCAGTCAGAGATAATCCCTTAGTTGTCTAAAGTGATGTAACGGCCATTGGTGTAAAGTACTTAAGTAAAATTACTTTAAAGTAATTCATAAGTAATTTTTTTGGTGTATTTGCACTTTACTTTACTTTACTACTTAAGAATATTTTTGCAATTATATTTACTTTTGATACTTTTCTATTAAGGTACCTTTACTTTTACTCAAGTATGACAATTTAGTACTTTTTCCGCCACTGATCATGGCCATTTGTATGAATCAACACCATCTTGTAAGCCCAAGAATACCACAGCCTTGTCTAAAGTGAATGGTTTCCAATAGGACAAGTAGTTCTACCAATGAGGGGGAACACATCACCTCTGAGCACAGCTAACGAGGAAAACTATGAGAGGAAGAGGTCAAAGTTTAGCCATCATCATTGATACGGTCAGCTACACTAGCTGGCATGATCATTGTTGGCCTTTTACACATAAGGCCATCATGACTTGATGACAAAGAAGTATTTTTCCACAAATTATTTTCACATTCCTACTGACATATAGCGATAATTGCCTGGAATAGCTTGAAATCCAATAATGGTAATTGTACTGTAATGATGATTAGGAATGGGATTATAACAACAGTAAAATAATTAATTTATAGTAACAATCCATAGGATTCTCATGATGCTGCGCTGCTATCTTCACACCGGGTAGGTTCAGTGAAGTGTGTTGTTTTACAGGGTCAGCCATAGTAGTACAGCACTCCTGATGTAAATTAGTGTTAAATGCCTTGCTCAAGGCAACAACAGATTTTACACCTTGTCGGCTCGGGTATTCAAACCGGCAACATTTTGGTTATTAGTCCAACGCCCTAACCGCTAGGCTAGCATTAGCTGGTGACATAACTGACCCTTCATTTGAACCCTCTGACATCTCTGTAGCCCTGTTCTTACTTCTAGCCAGATCGCCCATCTACAGGCTGTTCTGCAGGCTGCTGGTGGACTTTCTTTAGACAGGTGACGTCAATGCTGATGGCAGCCAGGTGACACCATGCCCTACCCATGTCTTAGCTGGCAGACAGGGCACAGTACTACTCTGTCTCCTGGTCATCTCTGTTTAGCATCTCACCAGATCTAGTGATTCCAGAGGGCCATGAACACCAACAATGTTTTACTGTGTTCTAGTTCTATTGATTGATTGACTGATGTTCTATTAAAGCATCTTGCACCATTTAAGATGCCAGACAGATATGGGTTTAGATTAGAATACACTAGTTTAAGAAGTATACAGTTTAAGTTATGGGAGTATAAGAATACAATTCTTTGCTGTAGCCAATTTATTATATTTCTATTCCTATGCTCAGCACACACTCACTACTGTAGCGTATCATAGTTAGATGGATCCAGGCTGGTCCACTGAAGATGGTGATGTGGGGATGTCCACCTGGACACCTTTTTAAACAGACATAACCTCAACATGATTTGCATCCAAATTGCATACTTCATCACCCTTCCATTAAGTCACACAGGGAATCATCCTAATTATTTTGTTAATCTTCTAACGTCAGTATCCATGTTGAGATATGATATTTTAATGACCTTCCTCTTCAGTCACCTGTGGCAGTGAAAGGTCCCACAACATTAGCGGCAAATCTTAATCTAATCTGGATAGGAGGATTCCCCATGGGTATCTTCCTTCTTCCTGGTTGGTGAACAAACATCTGAAGGGAGACACTTGCGCGTACACACACACACACACACACACACACACACACACACACATGGATAAACTGACACACACACACGTGCACAAGAGCACACATGCACAGGCTTGCATGCGGGTGGGCGGGCTTGCACACATACACACTCACAAACACACAAGCACATACGCATGCATGCACGCACACAGACACAAACTCACACGTAGGCAAACACACATTTAGATCAAACTTTGCCACTCTATCGTTGATCTGATGTTACCCTGTTGCCGTTGATATCTTGACCTGCAGAAAATGCCTCAAAGACATTGAAAGGTCATCATTGTGCATCACAGTAACACCTACATGGGAGAATGTTCATCCTCTTATTCACATTCCCTTTCGGTACATAGTACCTGATAAGTAAGCTAGGCCACTGGCCACCTGACACCAAAACATTGAAATGCCATCACCTTTCATCATAATAAAAACATTGTGTAATGATCTACACTCTTAGAAAAAAGGTGCTATCTAGAACCTTAATGGTTTCTTCGGCTGTCCCCATAGGATAACCGTTAGAAGAAGCCTTTTTGGTTTTAGGTAGAACCCTTTTTGGTTCAATGTAGAACTCTTTCTACAGCAGGTTCTACATGGAACCAAAAAGGGTTCTCTTATGGGGACTGCTGAAGAACCCTTTAGGAACCCTTTTTTGTAGTGTACACAGTAATACCTAGTTCATACACACATTTTTCAAATTCCATCCCACTGGTCCTGAACATCACTCCTTAAGTGCAGGACCTCAGCTGAATCTGGTAATGAATGGTGTGGCGGTTGAACAAGTTGAGGAGACTAAATAAGTTGGCGTTACCTTAGATTGTAAACTGTCATGGTCAAAACATATAGATTCAATGGTTGCAAAGATGTGGAGAGGTCTAGCCGTAATAAAGAGATGCTCTGCTTTTTTGACACCACACTCCAAAAGCAAGTTCTGCATTCTTTAGTTTTGTCTAATCTTGATTATTGTCCGGTCATGTGGTCCAGTGCTGCAAGGAAAGACCTAATTAAGCTGCAGCTGGCCCAGAACAGAGAGACACCATTTGCTCTTAATTGTAATCAGAGGGCTGATAGAAATACAATGCATGCCAGTCTCTTTTGGCTAAGAATTGAAGAGAGACTGACTGCATCACTTGTTGTTATTATAAGAAACATTAATGTGTTGAAAATCTCAAATTGTTTGCATAGTCAACTTATACACAGCTCTGACACACACACTTATCTCACCAGACATGCCACCAGGGGTATTTTCATAGTCCCCAAATCCAGTACAATTTCAAGAAAATGTACAGTATTATATAGAGCCCTTATTGCATGGAACTTCCTTCCATCTCATATTGCACAAATAAACAGCAAACCTGGTTTCAAAAACAGATAAAGCAACACCTCGTGGCACAATGCCTCCCATATTTGACCTAGATAGTTTGTGTGTATGCATTGATATGTATTGTAGGCTACGTCTGCCTTTTGAGAAATGTATGTAGTTCTGTCCTTGAGCTGTTCTTGTCTAATGATGTTCTGTATTATGTCATTCTGTATTATGTTTTGTGTGGACCCCAGGAAGAGTAGCTGCTGCTTTTTCAACAGCTAATGAGGATCCTACAACACTCCTTCCGTGGCCTCCAACTGCTCTTAAACGCTAGTAAAACCAAATGCATGCTTTTCAACCGTTCTCTGCCCGCACCCGCCCGCCCGACTAGCATCACCACCCTGGATGGTTCGGACCTAGAATATGTGGAGAACTATAAATAACTAGGTGTCTGGTTAGACTGTAAACTCTCCTTCCAGACTCATATTAAACATCTCCAATCCAAAAGCCTCCTTCACTCACGCCGCCAAACTTACCTTAATAAAACTGACTATCCTACCGATCCTCGACTTCGGCTATGTCATCTACAAAATAGCTTCCAACACTCTACTCAGCAAACTGGATGCAGTCTATCACAGTGCCATCCGTTTTGTTACCAACGCCCCTTATACCACCTACCACTGCGACCTGTATGATCTTGTCGGCTGGCCCTTGCTTCATATTCGTCGCCAGACCCACTGGCTCCAGGTCATCTATAAGTCTATGCTAGGTAAGCTCCGCCTTATCTCAGTTCACTGGTCACGATAACAACACCCACCCGTAGCACACGTTCCAGCAGGTATATCTCACTTATCATCCCCGAAGCCAACACCTCATTTGGCCGCCTTTCCTTCCAGTTCTCTGCTGCCAGTGAGTGGAACGAATTGCAAAAATCACTGAAGTTGGAGACTTTTATTTCCCTCACCAACTTTAAACTTCAGCTGTCAAATCAAATCAAATTAAAGTTGATTTGTCACGTGCACCGAATACAACAGGTGTAAACCTTACAGTGAAATGCTTACTTACAGGCTATAACCAATGGTGCCAAAAAAAGGTATGCGTGTATGTAGGTTAGTAAAGAAATAGAAGAAAGACATTTAAAAAAAGAGCAGCAAGGCTATATACAGACACCTGTTAGTCAGGCTTATTGAGGTAGTATGTAAATGTAGCTATCGTTAAAGTGACTGTGCATATATGACGAACAGAGAGTGGCAGAAGCGTAAAAAGAGGGGTTGGCGGGTGGTGGGACACAATGCAGATAGCCCGGTTAGCCAATGTGCAGGAGCACTGGTTGTTCGGGCCAATTTAGGTAGTAAGTATATGAATGTATAGTTAAAGTGACTAAGCATATAAGATAAACAGAGAGTAGCAGCAGCGTAAAAGAGGGGTTGGGGGGTGGGCGCACAATGCAAATAGTCCGGGTAAGCATTGGTTACCTGTTCAGGAGTCTTATGGCTTGGGGGTAAAAACTGTTGAGACGCCTTTTTGTCCTAGATTTGGCACTCCGGTACCGCTTGCCATGCGGTAGTAGAGAGAACAGTCTATGACTGGGGTGGCTGGGTTCTTTGACAATTTTTAGGGCCTTCCTCTGACACCGCCTGGTGTAGAGGTCCTGGATGGCAGGCAGCTTTGCCCATGTGATGTACTGGGCCGTACGCACTACCCTCTGAAGTGCCTTGCGGTCGGAGGCCGAGCAATTGCCGTACCAGGCAGTGATGCAACCGGTCAGGATGCTCTCGATGTTGCAGCTGTAGAACCTTTTGAGGATCTCAGGACCCATGCCAAATCTTTTTAGTTTCCTGAGGAGGAATAGGCTTTTTCGTGCCCTCTTCACAACTGTCTTGGTGTGTTTGGACCAATCTAGTTTGTTGTTGATGTGGACACCAAGGAATTTGAAGCTCTCCACCTGCTCCACTACAGCCCCGTTGATGAGAATGGGGACGTGCTCGGTGCTCCTTTTCCTGTAGTCCACAATCATCTCCTTAGTCTTGGTTACATTGAGGGATAGGTGTTATTCTGGTACCAACCGGCCAGGTCTCTGACCTCCTCTGTCAGGTGCGTGAATGAGGACCCAAAAGCGAATTAACAAAACAGAGTTTCTTTAATGACGAAACACACGTAGGCTCAGATGGACAGGCAGATTCCGACAGGACAGGACAAGGTTAGCTGAACAGGCAGATTCCGACAGGACAGGACAAGGTTGCAGCAAACACGACGATAGTCTGGTTCAGGCATGAGTAACACAAACAAGAATCCGACAAAGACAGAAGCAGAAACAGAGAGAGATATAGGGACCTAATCAGAGGGAAAAAGGGAACAGGTGGGAAAAGGGGTGAACGAGGTAGTTAGAGAAGACAAGGAACAGCTGGGGGAAAGAGGGGAAGAAAAGGTAACCTAATACGACCAGCAGAGGGAGACAGGGTGAAGAGAAAGAACAGGAACAGGACACAACATGACAATACATGACAGTACCCCCCCACTCACCGAGCGCCTCCTGGCGCACTCGAGGAGGAAACCTGGCGGCAACGGAGGAAATCATCGATCAGCGACCGGTCCAGCACGTCCCGAGAGGGAACCCAACTCCTCTCCTCAGGACCGTACCCCTCCCAATCCACTAGGTACTGGTGACCACGGCCCCGAGGACGCATGTCCAAAATCTTACGGACCCTGTAGATAGGTGCGCCCTCGACAAGGATGGGGGGGGGGGGGGGGGGGAAGACGAGCGGGGGCGCGAAGAACGGGCTTAACACAGGAGACATGGAAGACCGGGTGGACGCGACGAAGATATCGCGGAAGAAGAAGTCGCACTGCGACAGGATTAATGATCTGAGAAATACGGAACGGACCAATGAACCGCGGGGTCAACTTGCGAGAAACTGTCTTAAGGGGAACGTTCTGAGTGGAGAGCCAAACTCTCTGACCGCGACAATATCTAGGACTCTTAGTTCTACGCTTATTAGCAGCTCTCACAGTCTGCGCCCTATAACGGCAAAGTGCAGACCTGACCCTCTTCCAGGTGCGCTCGCAACGTTGGACAAAAGCCTGAGCGGAGGGGACGCTGGACTCGGCGAACTGAGATGAGAACAGCGGAGGCTGGTACCCCAGGCTACTCTGAAAAGGAGATAGCCCGGTCGCAGACGAAGGAAGCGAGTTGTGGGCGTATTCTGCCCAGGGGAGCTGTTCTGACCAAGACGCAGGGTTGCGAAAAGAAAGACTGCGTAAGATGCGACCAATAGTCTGATTGGCCCGTTCTGCTTGACCGTTAGACTGGGGGTGAAAGCCGGAAGAGAGACTGACGGAAGCCCCAATCAAACGGCAAAACTCCCTCCAAAATTGAGACGTGAATTGCGGACCTCTGTCCGAAACGACGTCTGACGGAAGGCCATGAATTCTGAAAACATTCTCGATGATGATTTGTGCCGTCTCTTTAGCAGAAGGAAGCTTAGCAAGGGGAATAAAATGAGCCGCCTTAGAGAACCTATCGACAACCGTAAGAATAACAGTCTTCCCCGCTGACGAAGGCAGTCCGGTGACAAAATCTAAGGCGATGTGAGACCACGGTCGAGAGGGAATGGGAAGCGGCCTGAGACGGCCGGCAGGAGAGGAGTTACCGGACTTAGTCTGCGCGCAGACCGAACAAGCAGCCACGAAACGACGCGTGTCATGCTCCCGGGTGGGCCACCAAAAACGCTGGCGAATGGAAGCAAGCGTACCCCGAACGCCAGGGTGGCCGGCTAACTTGGCAGAGTGAGCCCACTGAAGAACGGCCAGACGAGTAGGAACGGGAACGAAAAGAAGGTTCCTAGGACAAGCGCGCGGCGACGGAGTGTGAGTGAGTGCTTGCTTTACCTGCCTCTCAATTCCCCAGACAGTCAACCCGACAACACGCCCCTCAGGGAGAATCCCCTCAGGGTCAGTGGAGGCTACTGAAGAACTGAAGAGACGAGATAAAGCATCAGGCTTGGTGTTCTTAGAGCCCGGACGATAAGAAATCACGAACTCGAAACGAGCGAAAAACAGCGCCCAGCGCGCCTGACGCGCATTAAGTCGTTTGGCAGAACGGATGTACTCAAGGTTCCTATGGTCAGTCCAAACGACAAAAGGAACGGTCGCCCCCTCCAACCACTGTCGCCATTCGCCTAGGGCTAAGCGGATGGCAAGCAGTTCGCGGTTTCCCATATCATAGTTACGTTCCGACGGCGACAGGCGATGAGAAAAATACGCGCAAGGATGGACCTTGTCGTCAGAGAGGGAGCGCTGAGAAAGAATGGCTCCCACGCTCACCTCTGACGCGTCAACCTCGACAACGAACTGTCTAGAGACGTCAGGTGTAACAAGGATAGGTGCGGATGTAAAACGATTCTTGAGGAGATCAAAAGCTCCCTGGGCGGAAACGGACCACTTAAAGCACGTCTTGACAGAAGTAAGGGCTGTGAGAGGAGCTGCCACCTGACCGAAATTACGGATGAAACGACGATAGAAGTTCGCGAAGCCGAGAAAGCGCTGCAGCTCGACGCGTGACTTAGGGACGGGCCAATCAATGACAGCTTGGACCTTAGCGGGATCCATCTTAATGCCTTCAGCGGAAATAACAGAACCGAGAAATGTGACGGAGGAGGCATGAAAAGTGCACTTCTCAGCCTTCACAAAAAGACAATTCTCTAAAAGGCGCTGGAGGACACGTCGAACGTGCTGAACATGAATCTGGAGTGACGGTGAAAAAATCAGGATATCGTCAAGGTAAACGAAAACAAAGATGTTCAGCATGTCTCTCAGGACATCATTGACTAATGCCTGAAAGACAGCTGGAGCGTTAGCGAGGCCGAAAGGAAGAACCCGGTATTCAAAGTGCCCTAACGGAGTGTTAAACGCCGTCTTCCACTCGTCCCCCTCCCTGATGCGCACGAGATGGTAAGCGTTACGAAGGTCCAACTTAGTGAAAAACCTGGCTCCCTGCAGGATCTCGAAGGCTGAAGACATAAGAGGAAGCGGATAACGATTCTTCACTGTTATGTCATTCAGCCCTCGATAATCTATGCAGGGGCGCAGGGACCCGTCCTTCTTCTTAACAAAAAAAAACCCCGCTCCGGCGGGAGAGGAGGAGGGGACTATGGTACCGGCGGCAAGAGCTACAGACAAATAATCTTCGAGAGCCTTACGTTCGGGAGCCGACAGAGAGTATAGTCTACCCCGGGGGGGAGTGGTTCCCGGAAGGAGATCAATACTACAATCATACGACCGGTGTGGAGGAAGAGAGGTGGCCCTGGACCGACTGAACACCGTGCGCAGATCGTGATATTCCTCCGGCACCCCTGTCAAATCACCAGGCTCCTCCTGTGAAGAAGAGACAGAGGAAACAGGAGGGACAGCAGACATTAAACATTTCACATGACAAGAGACGTTCCAGGAGAGGATAGAATTACTAGACCAATTAATAGAAGGATTATGACAAACTAGCCAGGGATGGCCCAAAACAACAGGTGTAAAAGGTGAACGAAAAATTTAAAAAGAAATGGTTTCGCTATGATTACCAGAGACAGTGAGGGTTAAAGGTAGCGTCTCACGCTGAATCCTGGGGAGAGGACTACCATCCAAGGCGAACAAGGCCGTGGGATCCCTTAACTGTCTGAGAGGAATGTCATGTTCCCGAGCCCAGGTCTCGTCCATAAAACAGCCCTCCGCCCCAGAGTCTATCAAGGCACTGCAGGAAGCTGACGAACCGGTCCAGCGTAGATGGACCGACAAGGTAGTGCAGGATCTTGAAGGAGAGACAGGAGTAGTAGCGCTCACCAGTAGCCCTCCGCTTACTGATGAGCTCTGGCTTTTACTGGACATGAAGTGGCAAAATGACCAGCGGAACCGCAATAGAGACAGAGGCGGTTGGTGATTCTCCGTTCCCTCTCTTTAGTCGAGATGCGGATACCTCCCAGCTGCATAGGCTCAGCACCCGAGCCGGCAGAGGAAGATGGTAGTGATGCGGAGAGGGGGGCAACGGAGAACGCAAGCTCCTTTCCACGAGCTCGGTGACGAAGATCAACCCGTCGCTCAATGCGAATAGCGAGTTCAATCAAGGAATCCACGCTGGAAGGAACCTCCCGGGAGAGAATCTCATCCTTTACCTCTGCGCGGAGACCCTCCAGAAAACGAGCGAGCAAAGCCGGCTCGTTCCAGCCACTGGAGGCAGCAAGAGTGCGAAACTCAATAGAGTTGGATCGATTACCTTGACATAGGGAAGACAGGACCCTGGAAGCCTCCTCCCCAAAAACAGATCGATCAAAAACCCGTATCATCTCCTCCTTAAAGTCCTGATACTGGTTAGTACACTCAGCCCTTGCCTCCCAGATTGCCGTGCCCCACTCACGAGCCCGTCCAGTAAGGAGAGATATGACGTAGGCGATACGAGCAGTGCTCCTGGAGTAAGTGTTGGGCTGGAGAGAAAACACAATATCACACTGGGTGAGGAACGAGCGGCATTCAGTGGGCTCCCCAGAGTAACACGGCGGGTTATTGATTCTGGGCTCCGGAGATTCGAAAGCCCTGGAAGTGGCCGGTGGATCGAGGCGGAGATGGTGAACCTGTTCTGTGAGGTTGGAGACTTGGGTGGCCAGGGTCTCAACGGCATGTCGAGCAGCAGACAATTCCTGCTCGTGTCTGCCTAGCATCGCTCCCTGGATCTCGACGGCTGAGTGGAGAGGATCCGAAGTCGCTGGGTCCATTCTTGGTCGGATTCTTCTGTCAGGTGCGTGAATGAGGACCCAAAAGCGAATTAACAAAACAGAGTTTCTTTAATGACGAAACACACGTAGGCTCAGATGGACAGGCAGATTCCGACAGGACAGGACAAGGTTAGCTGAACAGGCAGATTCCGACAGGACAGGACAAGGTTGCAGCAAACACGACGATAGTCTGGTTCAGGCATGAGTAACACAAACGAGAATCCGACAAAGACAGAAGCAGAAACAGAGAGAGATATAGGGACCTAATCAGAGGGAAAAAGGGAACAGGTGGGAAAAGGGGTGAACGAGGTAGTTAGAGAAGACAAGGAACAGCTGGGGGAAAGAGGGGAAGAAAAGGTAACCTAACACGACCAGCAGAGGGAGACAGGGTGAAGAGAAAGAACAGGAACAGGACACAACATGACAATACATGACATCCTCCCTATATGCTGTCTCGTCGTTGTCGGTGATCAGGCCTACCACTGTAGTGTCGTCTGCAAACTTATTGATGGTGTTGGAGTCGTGCCTGGCCATGAAGTCATGGATGAACAGGCAACAGGGAGTACAGGAGGGGACTGAGCACGGGGAGCTCCAGTGTTGAGGATCAGCGTGGCAGATGTGTTGCTACCTACCCTCACCAACTGGGGGCGGCCCGTCAGGAAGTCCAGGATCCAGTTGCAGAGAGAGGTGTTTAGTCCCAGGATCCTTAGCTTGGTGATGAGCTTTGAGGGTACTATGGTGTTGAACGCTGAGCTGTAGTCAATGAACAGCATTCTCACATAGGTGTTCCTTTTGTCCAGGTGGGAAAGGGCAGTGTGGAGTGCAATAGGGATTGCGTCATCTGTGGATCTATTTGGGCGGTATGCAAATTGGAGTGGATCTAGGGTTTCTGGGATAATGGTGTTGATGTGAGCCATTACCAGTCTTTCAAAGCACTCCATGGCTACGGACGTGAGTGCTATGGGTCTGTAGTCATTTAGGCAACCTGTAGTCAGGTTGACTTTGTGTTCTTGGGCACAGGGTATATGGTGGTCTGCTTGAAGCATGTTGGTATTACAGACTCAATCAGGGACATGTTGAAAATGTCAGTGAAGACACTTGCCAGTTGGTCAGCACATCCCCGGAGCACACGTCCTAGTAATCCGTCTGGCCCTGCAGCCTTGTGTATGTTGACCTGTTTAAAGGTCTTTCTCATGTCGGCTACGGAGAGCGTGATCACACGGTCGTCCGGAATAGCTGATGCTCTCTTGCATGCCTCAGCGAGCATAGAAGTGATTTTAGTTCATCTGGTAGGCTCGTGTCACTGGGCAGCTCTTGGCTGTGCTTCCCTTCGTAGTCTGTAATATTTTTCAAGCCCTGCCACATCCGACTAGCGTCAGAGCCAGTGTAGTATGATTCAATCTTGGCCCTGTATTGACGCTTTGCCTGCGTCGCAGGGTATAGCGGGATTTCTTGTAAGCTTCCGGGTTAGAGTCCCGCACCTTTTTAGCGGCAGCTCTACCCTTTAGCTCAGTGCGAATGGTGCCTGTAATCCATGGCTTCTGGTTGTGGTATGTACGTACAGTCACTATGGGGACGTCATCGGAAGAATCCCGGAACATGTCTGCGCTAGCAAAACAGTTGCTTCCTGCTTTAATTTTTGCTTGTAAGCAGGAATCAGGAGGATGTTGTGGTCCTATTTACCAAATGGAGGGCGAGGGAGAGCTCTGTGTGTGGCGTACAGGTGATCTAGAATTTTTTTTACCCCTTTTTCTCCCCAATTCCGTGGTATCCAATTGGTGTAGTCGCTACTATCTTGTCTCATCGCTACAACTCCCGTACGGGCTCGGGAGAGACGAAGGTTGAAAGTCATGCGTCCTCCGATACACAACCCAACGTTGTGTATCGCACTGCTTCTTAACACAGCGCGCATCCAACCCGGAAGACAGCTGCACCAATGTGTCGGAGGATACACCATGCACCTGGCAACCTTGGTTAGCGCTCACTGCGCCCAGCCCGCCACAGGAGTCGCTGGTGCGCGATGAGACAAGGACATCCCTACCGACCAAGCCCTCCCTAACCCGGACGTCGCCCCGCGGACCTCCCGGTCACGGCCTGTTACGACAGAGCCTGGGCCAGCTGTGCCACCAGGGACTCTGATGGCACAGCTGGCGCTGCAGTACAGCGCCCTTAACCACTGCGCCACCCGGGAGGCCCCACATTTAACATGTTGATAGAGATTTGGTAGAACTGATTTAAGTTTCCCTACTAATAAAATACGAAATACATAACACTTTATAAGTGAACTAGGCCACTAGCCAAAACCCTGTCAAACCTTTGTCAGTGTTATGTGCCATGAATGGAATGTGAATGAAAGATGAGCGTCTGCTAAATAACTACAATGTAAAAGTTTAAATATTATTCTTAACCACATACTACCGCACTGGATAAGTTACATTAACTACGCCACTGGCCAGCCTATAAAAGACCAACATCTACACAAGGCCTGAACCCTCTGGCTGACATTCAGTGTCTACACTACTGGGTGGGTACCACCCAAATACCAAAGCCTCAGACGCATTGTTTTCATTTTCCACTCTAAGTTTATCTGACATATTCCAGATGTTTGAGCCTCCTATTTTTAGTCTTTAGAACCCTCAGTTGAAAACCAAGACCCAAGCCTTAAATAACCTCCATTATCAAGGTTCCATGATGCATCAGGGACCTCAGGATACAGGTTGTCAACCTATGTTCCAAAGAGGAGGGGAAAAGAGGAGGGAAAATGAGGACAACATGATTTCAACAAAAATAATAAATTGAGGACGACATGATATGGGTTGACATGTTGAGTAGTGAGCAGTGGTAGAAAAAGCACCAAATGATCATACTTGAGTAAATGTAAAGATACCTTCATTGAAAATGACTCAAGTAAAAGTGAAAATCACCCAGTAAAATACTACTTGGGTAAAAGTTTTAAAGTATTTGGTTTTTAAATATACTTAAGTATCAAAAGTTAATGTAATTGCTAAAATATACTTAATATCAAAAGCAAAAGTACAAAACATTTCAAAATCATTATATTAAAGCACCAGATGGCAATTTTTTTTTAATTTATGGAAAGCCAGGGGCACACTCCAACATTCAGACATAATTTACAAACGAAGCATGTGTGTTTAGTGAGTCTGCCAGATCAGAGGCAGTAGTGATGTCGACCAGGGATTTTCTGTTGATAATTGTGTGAATTGTATCATTTTCCTGTCCTGCTGAGCATTTAAAATGTAACGCTGTGCTTTTAGGTGTCAGGGAAAATGTATGGAGTAAAAAGTAAATAGTTTTCTTTAGGAACTTAGTGAAGTAAAAGTACATGTTGTCAAAAATATAAATAGTCAAGTAAAGTACAGATACCCCAAAAAACTACTTAAGTAGTACTTTAAAGTATTTTGACTTACTGTGTACTTTACACCACTGGTAGCGAGGATGCGGTTGGTTGTGGTACTGGTGAACTTAGAAGTTGGATAAGGTTTGGGTAGGCATTTAGGGTGATGTAATAGAGGTGGTTAGCTTCACGATTTACCTCAGCAGGCTAACACAGTATAGCATACAGGTGACACTGGTTGGTCACACTCTCCTGCAGAAGGAGTATGGGGAATTGCTAGATGTAGCAAATATTGACCAGGGATACGCGCATCAGGCCAAAATAGACATACAAAACCCCTCGACATACAAAAACCCTAGACATACAAAAACCTAGAGTATCCACCCTAGTCACACCCTGACCTAACCAAAATATATATAAAACAGAGATATCTAAGGTCAGGGCGTGACACTCACTTGCATGAGAACTAAATACAGGCACAGACTGTGTGTGGAAAATGTGTGGCACACCCTTCTTATTAACCTGTGGTGAGTCATTCACAATTTTTGATTAACAAATAAGGTTTTACATGTAAGATGGCTAAATAAAGAGCAAAATGATTGATTATTATAATATTATTATTTCTACCCTGGTCCTATAAGAGCTCTTTGTCACTTCACACGAGCCGGGTAGTGACAAAAACTCACACTCATTCTTATGCTTATGTTATATATCATATAGTGTGTGTGTGGCAGGCTTACAATGATGGCAAAAAACAACATTTGAGAGTGCGCTGACCCTGGTGCTAGAGAGGGTACGCAGCTGGAGGTTGAATGTTTGAAGGGGTACAGGACTATAAAAAGTTTGGGGACCAATGTTCTATAGGGATGTCAGACATAAGGAAGTGGTAGTGCTTCCTTTATCGAAACCCTAGTGAGACCCTCCCTTGGTTGAGCAGAGAGCAGAGACACACGGCCCTGACAATGATGGACAAACATGCGCTCATCTCCATGTCCAATCTCCCACTGCCAGGGTTGTGAGTCAGCAATGACAAGGACTGGAAACTGATACCGTTTAGTGAACTGGGATAGCTTTCTGGCTACCTGTCTGTTCTTGGCAAGATCAGAAACGTTCCATAATTGGAACCTGTTGGATTAGTAAGAGGACGAGAAACAAATATAACTTACAATAACGTTGGAGGTATCTAACATATTTACTTGAGCATCTCCATGAGACCATTAATGTTGAAACCTGCACCCTCTGACCTAATCACCTTTTTGGCCTTCTTCATACGAAACTAACACTGTGAAATAAATTAGCTTTGTGTTTCAGACATGGCACATGAGAGACTGACTGTCATAAATAACTTCACAAATACCTACTAGATGTCATAAAGAACTCACACATGTTTCGTTCACCAGTCTGTCTGTCTCTCAGTCTCTCTGTCACTCAGTCAGTGGGGCTGTGTTTGCGTATGAATCGTCAGTCAGACCCACTCTCTCCAGTGACGTGGGTGTTGTCTGTACTGTCTGGGATGTGGAACCATGTACAGACCATGTGTCGTAACTACTGGGACAGGAAGGTCTAATCTAACTTAAAACACCACAACCACCCCTGTCTGCCTACTCTGATTGACATGGCTTTTATGCCAATATGGGTGACAATATGGCCGCTGTGAGTGTTGACTGGAATTGAAGCATATTGACGAAAGAAGAAGAGACCAGATTGGCCACTCAGACAGAGAACTGGTTAGCCATGGCCCATTGTGGTAGGAAAATACACTGTGATCATTGATAGAACATTTTAAGCAATTTAGTCCATAGGTACAACAGTTTGTACTGTATGAGAATATGAATTCAAAGTTTTAACAAACAGATTAAGCGTCAAGAGCCTGGCCCAGGACTGTTAGATTTTCAGCAAATGGCATTGCGTCAAATGTTTCTGTGAAGAAATATTTGAGTGCTGTTTCTATGATTAAATTCCTGTGTAGTGTCATGCCATACATACTCCTCCTTCAGTGTGTTATAATGCTCTCCTCCAACTCTCTATCAGTGTCCTCCATCCATTACATGACTCTGTCTGTAATCCTACCATCCTCACAGCACGCCTCTGCAAGTCCTCTCTGACATTACAAACATGTCGTCCGTCTGTCTCCTAGTGCCATCTGATTCAACAGAGAAATCTTTCCACTGTTTTTTTGTTTTTTTAACAGAAAGGATATGCGCTACTCTCCCTCAAGCGGTTGATTGTCTTAAACTTTTAAGTCTTCAGAATGAGAGACAAGGCTGTGTCTCCGGTTTCCAACGTCATGTGGCAAAAAAACTGTCAGGAATCACTCTCTCTGTCTACTAATACAATTGTCCTTTGGTGAGGTCATGTGTCTATTGTTAACCACACAGGAAGGGACTGGGGAAGGGAGGACGTACATCTCCAGCAGTTTGTTTCAGCAGGTGATTAGTCAGACACTGCGTGATAGATTGTTTGTGTGAGAGATAAAGTTCCTGTTGAGCGGACGCTCAAGATTATAATTCATGTTCTTATTAAGACCAGGTGTCATCCACCCCATGATATTTCCTACTGCTACACCAGTTAATACTAATTTATGTTATGCCATTATGAATAATGTTACTCTTTAAAGCCCCAATACAACACTCATAACAGTTCCAGCTATACTGATATTATTGTTTATCATCATTACTAATGATACCAAGTATGCCAGCCATATAGATATTGTAAATTTATGTTCTATTATGGATTTCATCATAGTTATTTAAATGTTTGCCTATGTTGAGCTTTGAGATAACACTGCTATGAAAAGTGCTATACAAATTACATGTGTTATTATATAAGATAATGACATCATTAGACAAATGTGGTCATAAATGAACTTATTCTTTCTTCTGATTGCAGTGAAAGTAATCCGTGAGGCGATCGACTGACAATGAATCACTGGAGATAAGGTTTTAATGACAAACAAGCACTTGACAGACAGTGGCTCTATTGTGTTCTGATATCACTTGAATCTGTTCTGATCAAGGCCATTGTCATGTGGTTGTTCTGAAGGACATCAACAGGGCCATAACTGTGAATCATGATCCAACACTAGTCTTTACTTTATAAGGAAATGGAAGTAGTGGCTAATCTAGTTTCACTGCCATCATAAATACCCTGTTTCCACAATGATGATCTTATTGTTCCTCTGTCTATCTTAAGCCAAGGTAACACAGGAATACAGGAGTGAGGTTTATTGTCAGTACACTTGTTTCTCCTTCTCTCTCTTTTTTTTTTGTTACCTTTATGATATGGTGAGTGTGTGATGGCTCCAGTAAAGTCTATGTAGCGCACATTGAGCATTGTGAGATTTATGAGAGATGGCCAGCTGGTCCAGGGGATTGTCCAATGCCGTTGATATTGAACACATATCGCTTACGCTTATGCATGCCAGCTACGTTGTTATACTGTATAAGACTTTTGCACATGTCATTTTGCTCTAGTATTCAGCTGGAAAAAAAGCATTTCTTGGTTGGCATCGGTGAGAGTTTGACAATGTTTTTGTGTCTCGGAGTCCACATAAATATGTAAAGGAATGCATGCGCACAGTGCAGTAGGTCTCTAAGTGGGTTTTGGTCTTGGTCTTGCAGTGAGTCCTGCAGTGTGGCAAATAATTGTTCAGAAGTGACCGTTTAAAATTCATTGTTTACTTTTATTTTTTTTTACCTTTCTTTAACTAGGCAAGTCAGTTAAGAACAAATTTGGCCTAGGAACAGTGGGTTAACTGCCTATTCAGGGGCAAAACGACAGTTATAAGAGGGTATTTACAGTGCTTTACCCTATTACACATTGATAGGAAGAAACTGTAGACATCATTCTTATTAGCACACTTGACCCCAAAGCCTGAGATCAATAGGCTATCGGTTTATCTATATGGTACTCAGTAGGCCAATCGTTCATTAAGCTAGAGAAAGGTGACAGAGCTAAAGCAGTGTTTTTCAGACCATGAGACATCCCGAAATTCGGTCTTCTCACAAAATTTAGCTGATGGGACCACACTCCATGGGATAGGAGGACATGGCATGACATCTGACACTGCTTCAGAAAAGTCCATATTTGGGTAGCGTTATTTCTTCACGACAGCATTCTTTGGAGGCCGATTAAGGAGGGGTGAGACTGGGGGTGTCATAAATAAGTAACCAACTTCCTCCTCCATCCATTCATCTTCGTGACACCTATTCTCCATCAACCATGGCATTCTACATTCTTCACCAAATCATCCCAATTAGTCACAGGAAATGAATGTGTCCAGGAGAGACAAGCCAGCAGCTGTAGTATAATCTCCTGACCTATTTATATTCTAAGACATTTGGCAGAACCGAGCCAAACATTACATGTATTGTGTCCATTCTATGCACCATGAAATGGCCTGAATATCAGGCATATTTATAGTAAGTCTGTTTGGTGGGTACTACATTTCCTCTGTTTGTTCAACTGTTTCTAAATATTAGATGTGGGTATTTTCTGTATTAAATCACAACGCTGATTCATAAAATACTCATTTTTAGAGGAAGCATGTGCAGGTACAGCACTACACCTTGTAAAAGGATTCAAGGCCCATATGGAGAAATACCCCAGTGTGCAAGAATAGTTCAATGGCAGTCAACAGAGAGACGGAAATCTTACCTGTGACTGACTGTTTGATCTTATTAATAGCCTCAACATTAGAAGGAGACAGGAAACGTTTCCAATCATTGTGTTTTCATTTGTAACTATTTCGCTGTCCCTGAAGAAAATACTGTGGAGAGAAAGGTTATCTGACAGAGGGTAGCGAGAGGGCAGCGAGAGGGCAGAGGGCGGAGAGATGGAGGGAGGGGTGAATGGAGGGAGACACCGCCTTACAGTACAGTTGAGTGACACCTCTGTCTAGGATACCTCACATCTGGACTAGCTCAGTATGCCCAACGCAGGAGGGGTCAGGGTGCACCCAACCAACCACCCCATCTGTTTATCAACCAACCAACTCCACTTCCTATGGAATGCCACCAGTCTACCAACACCAGCCTAGACGATTACACAGGGATGACCCTGTCCATCTCCCAAATCCTTATCCCCAAATCCTTCTGCATCCCCCACCCCTGGGTCAGGGACCCCAGCCAGAAACACCCTAACTGAAGGGAAAGACTGCTATTTTTAGATATGGGGAGAAAGAGGGAAACATGGATAAACTGGGCCCAAAAAGAAGGTCACAAATATAATTTCTCTTTCTGTGACTTATTCCTCCTGCTACTCAACAATCACATTACATTTCACTATAAGTAGTGAAACTGGTCAGCAGAGAATGCACTCCTATATTGGCCATCTCTGAAACTCACTTACATAATTCATTTGATGATTCAGCAGTAGCAATACAAGGATGTAACATCTACCAAAGAGACAGGAGTGACTATGGTGGAGGTGTTGCTGTTTATGTTCAGAGCCATATTCCTGTAAAGCTTAGAGAGGACCTCATGTCTAATGTTGTCTAAGTGTTGTGGTTGCAAGTTCACCTGCCTCATCTAAAGCCTCTTATTTTGGGGTGCTGCTATAGGCCACCAAGTGATAACAGTCAGTATCTGGATAATATGTGTGAAATGCTTGATAATGTGTGTGATGCTAACAGAGACGTCTATTTTCTGGGTGACCTTAATATAGACTGGTATTCATCAAGCTGTCCGCTCAAAAGGAAGCTTCTTACTGTAACCAGTGTCACTGGGCTACACACAATACCCCATGTGTGGAACTATGTTAGTACTTTTTTTTTTACAAAAGCTGAAAAGTCTTGAGTCAATAAGTATTCAACCCCTTTGTACCCTACACATACAATTAACACATACAATTAACACCACAAAGAGTGAGGAGGTTCAACCACAAAGAGTAAGGAGGTTTTCCAATGCCTCGCAAAGAAGGGCACCTATTCAGTGGCGGATTTAGGCATAGGCAACATGGGCATCCGACCAGGGCGGCATCTTGCGGAGGGCAGCATGGGGCACCCACACAAAAATAATAATAATAATAATGATAGATAAAACACACACAAAAAAAAAAAAAAAAAATCTGAATGGCGACATTTGCGCGATCGGTTTTCTATCGCTCATTTGCACTTCATGTCAATGATATCATGTCACTGTGTGGGACTGTGGGTCAATTAACCTTGTCGGAGTGGTGGCCCTGATTCTAGTTTGTGAGCTAGGCAGGCTACTGCCTGGGAAGGTCTCCCACTCAGAAGTAAGAAATGGAAGCCCGAGGTAGTGGGAGCGGGGGAATCTATCAAATAGCACACCTCTAACTTTGTAGAGTACTAATGCAATTAGTAATGCAATTAGTTGTGCAATTTAGTTTGTGTGTTTCTATTTTGAAGTGCAATAGTGTAATAGTCAGGTTCTCTTCTTTATATGTGTGTAATTCTATTTGTGTATTTGTGTGATATAGGATTTGTGCAATTTTATTTTATTTCTGTATTTTTTTGTTAGCTATTTTTTTTTGTTAGCAATAGAGCAATAGAGTAATGTAGCCTGTACAGAAAAAAATGTATTCCAAAACATGCATCCTGTTTGCAATAGGCAAAATTAAAACTGCAAAAAAGGTAGCAAAAGATTAACTTTATGTCTGGAATACAAAGCTTTATGGTTGGGGAAAATCCTCCCAAGGTCACCCTCCCTAGGAGTGGGGGTGACCTTGATAATTTATTGTTAAAACGAGAGGCTGCCTGGATCTTTAACTTAAAGAACCCTTCGGTCTCAACGTAGACTTTGATCTGAAGCCATTCTTGTGATTATTGTGACTTTGCCATTGTAATTGTTTGTAAGCTTGTGTAGTCAAATTAATCTATGATCGTATGCTATCCATTTGTTGTTTGTATGCTGTTCTTTGTATGACATTTTAATATTTGATAATTAACCAATGATATTAGGCCACTCTTGGCCATGATTACAGACACCTGTGTCTTTTGACACTACATAAACGAGTCATCCCGCAGTGTTTGTGATTATACCCTGATGAAGACAGCTTGGCTGTCGAAACGTTGGTAATTAAATTTTTGCATCTGAGCTCCTAGAGTGTGCGGCTCTTTTATTTTCAAGTTTTCTACACCGCTAGCCAGCACCTCGCCTAAATAGGTGTGCGTTTCTTTTTCTTCTAGATCGTTTGGGGAAAATCCAACACAATACATCACTGAGTACCACTTTTCATATTTTCCAGCATGGTGGTGGCTGCATCATGTTATAGGTATGTGTCACGTTCTGACCTTTATTTCTGTTTTGTATTTATGTAGTATGGTCAGGGCGTGAGTTGGGTGGGCAGTCTATGTTTGTTTTTCTATGTTTTGGGGCAGTTCTATGTTTTCGGCCTAGTATGGTTCTCAATCAGAGGCAGGTGTCATTAGTTGTCTCTGATTGAGAATCATACTTAGGTAGCCTGGGTTGCACTGTTTGTTTGTGGGTGATTGTCTATGTTAGTGGCTTGTGTCAGCACAGGTCTCATTTTGTAGCTTCACGGTCGTATTTGGTTTATTGTTTTCGTTACTCTTTTGCATAGTGTTCAGTCTTTCTTTATTAAAGATTCACCATGGACACTTACCACGCTGCGTATTGGTCCTCAGATCCATCTCGCCTCTCCTCTTCAGATGAAGAGGAGGACGGCCGTGACAGAATCACCCACCAACCAAGGACCAAGCGGCGTGGTAGAAAACAGCGACGACAGCAGCAGCAGCAGCGGCAGCAACAACAACAGCGGCCGGCTTCACAGGACTACACAACTTGGGAGGAGATAGACAGATGGGCCATCGACCCAGGGAGAGTGCCGGAGCCCGCCTGGGATTCGATGGAGCAGTGCAAGGAAGGTTACAGGAGAATGAGGTTGGCGAAGGCAGCACGGCAGTGCGACAGGTACGAGAGACAGCCCCAAACATTTTTTGGGGGGGGGCACACGAGGGGTGGAGCTAAGCCAGGTAGCAGACCTGCGCTCACTCCTCGTGCTTATTATAAGCAGCAAGATACTGGGCAGGCACCGTGTTATGCGGTTAAGCGCACGGTGTCGCCAGTACGTGTCCATAGCCCGGTGCGCTATAGGACAGCCCCCCGAGAGTGTCATGCGAGTGCGGGCATCGAGCCAGGGCGTATGGTGCCTGCTCAGCGGGTCTGGTCGCCAGTACGCAGTTTTGGCCCAGGGTATCCTGCGCCGGCTCTGCGTGCTGTGTCTCCGGGGCGCTGGGAGGGTGCAGTGCGTCCTCTGCCCGCGCTCCGCTCGTGCCGGGCGAATGTGGGAATGGAGCCTAAGGGAGAGGTGCGTGTAGTAAGCACTAGATCTCCCGTGCTTACCCACAGCCCGGTTCAACCTGTGCCTGCACTCTGGAGGGTCCGGGCTAGAGTGGTTATCCAGCCTGGGGAAGTGGTGCCAAGGTTGCGCACCAGAGCTCCAGTGCTCCCCCACAGCCCGGTCCTTCAGGTGCCTCCTCTTAACCCCAAGCCTCCTGAAGGTCTTCCCAGTCTGGTGGTTCCTGTGGCAGCCCCACGCACCAGGCTGTCTCTCTGTCTCCTCCCTGCAGGGGGTCCTGTCTGTCTGGCGCCGCTGCCGGAGTCTCCCGCCTGTCCGGCGCCTCTGCCGGAGTCTCCCGCCTGTCCGGCGCCTCTGCCGGAGTCTCCCGCCTGTCCGGCGCCTCTGCCGGAGCCTCCCGCCTGTCCGGCGCCTCTGCCGGAGCCTCCCGCCTGTCCGGCGCCTCTGCCGGAGCCTCCCGCCTGTCCGGCGCCTCTGCCGGAGCCTCCCGCCTGTCCGGCGCCTCTGCCGGAGCCTCCCGCCTGTCCGGCGCCACTGCCGGAGCCTCCCGCCTGTCCGGCGCCACTGCCGGAGCCTCCCGCCTGTCCGGCGCCTCTGCCGGAGCCTCCCGCCTGTCCGGCGCCTCTGCCGGAGCCTCCCGCCTGCCCGGCGCCGCTGCCGGAGCCCCCCGCCTGCCCGGCGCCGCTGCCGGAGCCCCCCGCCTGTCCGGCGCCGCTGCCGGAGCCCCTTTGCCCAGAGCCCCTCTGTCCCGAGCAGCTGCCCCTCTGTCCCGAGCAGCTGCCCCTCTGTCCCGAGCAGCTGCCCCTCTGTCCCGAGCAGCTGCCTCTCTGTCCCGAGCAGCTGCCTCTCTGTCCCGAGCAGCTGCCTCTCTGTCCCGAGCAGCTGTCTCTCTGTCCCGAGCAGCTGTCTCTCTGTCCCGAGCAGCTGTCCCTCTGTCCCGAGCTGCCCCTCTGTCCAGTGGGGTCATTGAGAGGGGTGGTCATGCTGAGTAAGCCACGGAGGCGGACAATAAGGCGGACTAAGACAATGATGAGGTGGGGTCCGCGTCCCGCGCCAGAGCCGCCACCGCGGACAGATGCCCACCCAGACCCTCCCCTATAGGTCAAGGTTTTGCGGCCGGAGTCCGCACCTTTGGGGGGGGGTACTGTCACGTTCTGACCTTTATTTCTGTTTTGTATTTATGTAGTATGGTCAGGGCGTGAGTTGGGTGGGCAGTCTATGTTTGTTTTTCTATGTTTTGGGGCAGTTCTATGTTTTCGGCCTAGTATGGTTCTCAATCAGAGGCAGGTGTCATTAGTTGTCTCTGATTGAGAATCATACTTAGGTAGCCTGGGTTGCACTGTTTGTTTGTGGGTGATTGTCTATGTTAGTGGCTTGTGTCAGCACAGGTCTCATTTTGTAGCTTCACGGTCGTATTTGGTTTATTGTTTTCGTTACTCTTTTGCATAGTGTTCAGTCTTTCTTTATTAAAGATTCACCATGGACACTTACCACGCTGCGTATTGGTCCTCAGATCCATCTCGCCTCTCCTCTTCAGATGAAGAGGAGGACGGCCGTGACAGTATGCTTGTCATCGGCAAGGACTAGGGAGTTTTTTTTAGGATAAAAAGAAATGGAATAGAGCTAAGCACACGCAAAATCCTAGAGGAAAACCTGATTCAGTCTGCTTTCCAATAGACAGTGGGAGACAAATGCACCTTTCAGCAGGACAATAATATACATTGGAGTTGTTTACCAAGATTACTTTGAATCTTCTTGGCAAGACTTGGAAATGGCTAGCAATGATCACCAACCAACTTGACAGAGCTTGAAGAATTACAAAAATAATAATGTGCAAATATTGTACAATCCAGGTGTGCAAAGCTCTTAGAGACTTACCCAGAAAGACTGTAATCACTGGTAAAGGTGATTCTAACATGTATTGACTCAGGATGTGAATACTTATGTAAATTAAATATAGATTCTGTATTTAATATTCAATACATTTGCAAAAATTAAAAAACATATGTTTTCAGTTTGTCATAAAGGGGTATTGGGTGTAGATGGGCGAGATCATTTGTTTTTTTTATCCATTTTGAATTCAGGCTGAAACCCAACACAATGTGGAATAAGTCAAGGGGTATGAATACATTCCAAATGCACAGTAAATTATAAAGTGTGATGGAAAAAAGCTTTGGGGTAATTTAAATGAAATTACGGGCAGAAAGAATAATTCAATCCTATCTTTCATTGAATCAGATGGCTCATTTATCACAAAACCTTCTGATGTTCCTATTTATTTTAATGACAATTTCATTGGCACAGTGGGTAAACTCAGGCATGAAATGCCAACAACAAATGATGAGCCACCATATTCATGCGTAAAATACCTAATAATGAAAGAAAAGCATTGTAATTTTGAATTTTGTAAAGTTAGTGAGGTGGAAAAATGATTGCTGTCCATTAATAATGAGAAACCATCTGGTATTGACAACCAAGATGGAAAGCTTCTGAGAATGGTAGTGGACAATGTTGCCACTCTTATTTGCCACATCTTTAATCTGAGTCTGGGGAAGGGTTTGTCCACAGACCTGGAGGGAAGCCAAAGTGATAGCACCGTGTTACCCCAAAATGGTAAAGCACCATTTACTGGCTCTAACAGCATGCTTATAGGGAATGGCACTCAACATGTACTGCACTGACACAAATTTCAGAATAATAAGAAGATTGTGGGAGCTGTATTGTTAGACTTCAGTACAGCCTTCGATATTATTGACTTACTTGACTTGAATTCATATTTTTGACCATCATCTGCCATGTCATGGATGGAAAGCTTTCTATCTAATAGAACACAGATATTTTTTTAATGGTAGCTTCTCTGGGGTAAAACATATAAAGTGTTGTATTCCACAAGGAACCTGTCTTGGCCCATTACTATTCTCTATTTTTACTAATGATCTACCACTAGCCTTAAACAAAGCCTGCGTGTCTATGTATGCAGATGATTCAACATTATGCAGTGAACAAAAATATAAATGCAACATGTAAAGTGTTGGTCCCATGTGGTGGTCACACCAGATACTGACTGGATTTCTGATCCACACCCCTACCTTTTTTTAAGGTACAGTATCTGTGACCAACATATGCACATCTGTATTCTCAGTCATGTGCAATCCAGATTAGGGCCTAATGAATTTATTTAAATTGACTGATTTACTTATATGAACTGTAACTCAGTAAAATCTTTGAAATTGTTACATGTTGTGTTTATATTTTTGTTCAGTCTATTTTTAGCTTTTTGAAGATGGTGTACAAAATCTATATTAAGATGGAAAAAAATCATCTTAACGGGAAGCATTGAAATAGCAATGTAAACTTGGTCGGGTCATCAAAGAAGTTACATATTGCAGTTTTAAGTTGAAAATTTGATAACTGGTGGAGCACTGTGGATACTAATATCCCTGTGAGCCTCTCAGGCCAATGTTTTTAAATAGGGAGCAAATTTGTTTTGAGCATTTTCTTTCCATGACTGATCAAAACTTGCTTTCTCATGGCTCGAATTTGTCCCTCTGCAGCAGACATATCGTGAACAATATGTTTGGAACATTGAATCGCAATAAAATCACAGTATGGAATCACAATACATATAGAATAGTGAGAATTGCCATACATATAGTATATGCATCTAAGCATCGTGATAATATCGTATTGTGAGGTCCCTGGAAATTCCCAGCCCTAGTCTGTATGATGTCAGAGTAGTATTGAGGAAATTATCATTCCATCAAAGGCGCCTGGAAACCTCTATGCTTTGATGATGTACAGCAGGGTTCCCCAACTTGTGGTCTGCGGGCAGGATTCGGCCTGCAGGTAGTTTAATTTGACCCCACAAGTTCTTTTTTATTGTTTGACATAAGCAACTATAAAAACACCAGGAAATCAGCTCCAAGTGATTTTAATTTTGTTAATGTGTTCTTAAGTATTCCAACGCATAATAGAGAGACACTTGTGATCGTACACAAACGTAAGCAAGGTTTGAAATAACTGGCTAAAGTTGGCGAGCTTGTTAGCTACTTCCAAACACAAATGAGAGAACACCTCACTCTGACAATTTTACTCATCCTAGCAGATGTGGTTAGGCTGTTCTCATGTTAGGTAGAGTGTTGACTGTAACTGTGCTGCTGGAAATAATTTAATAACGTTATTTTTGCTGACATTTATATTCAACAGGTGTTGCGTGTTCTTAAATGTATCAGTTATTCTGCGCTCTGATACACTCAGACGAGAGTGCTTTGAAATTGGAATAGATAGCCAGAGTGAATTTACGAACGCACTCAAAGTAATTGTTCATATAGTTCCTTTTCGTTCATTTTTTTAACCTTTGAAATCAACATCGTTTTTACATTTAGCTATTTATTTTAGCTCACCAGTTAGCACGTTTAATTGGTCATTTAGGCTATTACCAACATCATAACTTCACAGAATTACGAAATTATATACTAGACATTAGGAATATTTTTGGAACATTAGTAATCAGTTCTCAAGAGTTGAAAATAAAGGTTCTGTTCCAGAATACTAGAGATCACGTTCGTTCTCGGTACTGTTTATATTACTCAAAAAAATGTTGTTCTATTTCCAGCTTTCGGTTCTGTTCCCTGAACCGGTTCCAACCCCTGTTTATAATTGCCATGTTGTCAGTACAATCTAAAATGCCCTTGATCCAGAGAATAGAGGGTATGCAAATGTAACAGTTCTGTTTCCAAATTGTACCGGATAAGCTCACCCCACAGCATTTTCGGTGGCTCAACTGGTCTGTACTTCAAGCAGAAGTGCGGTCATATGTGTTGGCGAACAGAGGACTATTGATTTGAGCCTAGTGTTTCTGTTTAATTTAAACTTTATTTAACTAGGCGAGTCAGTTAAAACCTCTACGGGATCGGCGTCCCCCCCGCGGGATGGTTGAGCTAATGTAGGCTAATGTGATTAGCATGAGGTTGTAAGTAACAACAAATATTTCCCAGGACATAGACATATCTGATGTGGGCAGAAAGCTTAAATTCTTGTTAATCTAACTGCACTGTCCAATTTACAGTAGCTATTATAGTGAAAGAGTACCATGCTATTGTTTGAGGAGGGTGCACAATAATGAATTTGAAAATCTATGAATAAACCTATTAGGCACATTTGGGCAGTCTTGATACAACATTTTGAACAGAGATGCAATGATTCATTGAATCAGTCTAAAACGGGCACACACTGCTGCCATCTAGTGGCCAAAAGCTAAATTGTGCCCGGGTTGGAATAATACATTATGGCCTTTCTTTTGCATTTGAAAGATGATGGTACAAAAAAAACTGCATGTTTTTTTAGATTGGATTATCTTTTACCAGATCTATTGTGTTATATTCTCCTACATTAATTTAACATTTCCACAAACTTCAAAGTGTTTTCTTTCAAATGGTATCAAGAATATGCATATCCTTGCTTCAAGTCCTGAGTTAGATTTGGGTATGTCATTTTAGGCGAAATTGAAAAAAAGTGTCTAATCCTTTTAAGAACAAATTCTTATTTATGATGACAGCGTACCCCAGCCAAACCTGGACCAATTGTGAGCCACCCTACGGGACTTCCAATCACAGTCTGATGTGACACAGCATGGATTGAAACCAGGGACTGCAGTGATGTCTCTTGCACTTAGATGCAGTACCTTAGACCACTGCTCCACTCAGGAGCCAGTAGAGGAAGCAAAGCAGGACAGTGCCATCATTCACACAACACATGGCCATGCACACCCCTTATTTTATTGGAGATTAGATAAAACACATCAGATTTATTTTACTAGGCAAGTCAGTTAAGAACAAATTCAAAGCTAAAATGCTTGTTCTTCAGCTGTCCCCCTTCAGGGGCAGAATGACAGAACTCTGGGATTTGAACTTGCAACCTTCCAGTTAATAGTCCAACACTCTAACCACTAGGCCAACCTGCCACCCCAGTTGATGTATAATAAAATAAATGTGTTCCTGTACAATAAAATAGCCAAGCCTTTTTGTGAAATAGCACAAAGGTCTTTACACTCTCGCTGTGCAATGGGATCTTTCCCAAACGGCACCCTAGTCCCTATATAGTGCACTACTTTTGAGCAGGACTGTCCTTCCCGCTCTCCCTCGTTTCCCTGTCAGATCGTGCTGGTATTTCTAAATAATCCAGTAGGTGGCAGCCCAAGTAAAGTGTGGCCTTATCTTTACCCTGCAATTTCAAAAAATGACCAGCAGAGATCAGAGTACTCACATTTTTGACAGCTGAAGAACAAGCATTTTAGCTTTGACAATGCAATCATATCACATTAAGATAACTTTATTGATCAATTGCACACAAGGTCCAACCGAAATGTTACTTCCGCTTTTAACCCTACCCCCTCCGAAAGACACATATATACATAGGATTTTGGAGAGGCATGGGGGGTTTAAGTGCCTTTGCTCAAGGGCACAATGAATGTGGGCAGACCCACGAGCAACTGCACCCTCTCATGATGAGTTAATATTTTTTGTGGCCCTCACCCCCATCAATCGCTTGTTAGGATAGGCCTAACATCATACAGTCAGTCATCTATGATTTTGAAATAAACTCCAGTCATTTGGAGATGGGAAGGGATATTATTTTCCGTGGTCCAGCGAACACTAACAATGCACCTCAGACAGTCAAACAAACATTTTGTTGTGTCAAACGTTACGTGACATTTCATTACCATTCCATCCTCGGAGTGGCCGCATTGTTTGTACGAGCTTAGCTAAACAATTCTACCCTCGATGTATGTTTGTTTCCATTGCATTCTTTCTTTTGATTCTCAATGTTTGGAAAGCACATCTATCTACAATAGTAGACCGCAAAAAAAAAAAAAACGAATAACCTACAGGTCACTGCAAAGGTGGAGCGCCTCATTTTACATCTTCAGTGCGCCTGTGCAGACTCACTAATCTGTCCACTTTCAACAGCGATTTCTGGGCACAGTTTTCAAATTGGTAGCTAGCTACTACGTAAGTTAATATCTATCTAAGCAGTGTATGTACAAATGAAAATGTATACACTATAGTAATCTGATATTAGTTGTTGCTTGAGTTTTGGCACTTTAGGTAGCTAAATTAGCTGGATATTTTAACTAGTTCCGGCGTTGTAGTTAACACGGGGATTTAAGTCGAGCGACTCAGCTTTTGGAGCAATATTTCAAAGGTAAGTGCATAGCTAGCTATTATATCTTATTTTTCAAGATACATAACTGTCTCACTGAGAACATGCATTATTGTGTTCATTGTTAGGCCAGGAAAGTAGTTAACTGGTTAGTGAATAGCTAGCTAGTCATTCAGACATTAGCCGGAACTCTGAACTACTATAGCCACCTGTTGCTTGCTTACGTCAGCTATTTTACTAGTAAGTTCCAGTACTTTTACTATAGTAGTGTATCATATCACATACTTTTTGTGTATCAACATGCTAGCTAGCCTTTTCATTGACGTTATAGGTAAGGTCAATCTTTATTCTGTCTGACTAAATGTTCTTATAGCTAACCAGCTACAGTAACTATATGATAAATTAGTGCAACTAGCTTGCTGGCTATCCAGCCAGGTAAAGTCGGGTGTAATGCACAACCCCATTTTCCATAACATAACTCGTTTGCCGATTATTTTGTGCCACTATAACGTTTAATGGCACAGCCAACATTTTGCCGAACAAATACTAAGTTGATGGTAGGTTAGTTAGCGCATTAGTTATTTCTGCTTGATGATAGACCGTCAGTGCCCTGCTCTGGTTTGCCCACCTGAAATGCCAAGTGCCAAAACAACAATATCGTATAGGTTATTGAAGGCCGATTAGACTTGACTTTTACCACAATTCACACTATATTTCCATCTGTATGCCATCATAGGCATAAAAGCAGTTTAACACACACACACGTGCCAACAGAAGCTGTTTTAAATGGGCAAGGTCTATTTTGTCTACGACAGTCATCAGTTGGAATGTTTTCAGGACATTGTGTATCATGTCAGCAAAAAAACAGATGGAGCCATTGTTTACAGATGGCTCATTTCTGGGGTCCTTGATCAACCAAACTTAAACTATTAGTTTTCACCAAAATAACGTTTCATGTCGAGGCATATCTAATATCTCTTGGAACAATACTTACGATTCACCCCCCTACTATTTCGTGAACAAACGCTCACACTTCACTTTGCTGATAGTAAGTACATTTTAACTCAATAAAGTAACTATGATTGATATGTGGTTGTCCCACCTAGCTATTTTAAGATGAAAAAACACTAGCTGTAAGTCGCTATGGATAAGAGTGTCTGCTAAATGACTAAAATATAAATGTCAGGTTGAATGTGTCTTTCGCTATCAAAGAAGTGTTTAAAACCCGTTTTTATCCAGGGTCTCTTGTAGTGTGATTTCATGGTAGCTTACTCTCGCGTGGTCTAGAATGGACTACAATGGCAGCCCACAGGTTGAAAATGGGAGACTCTAAATAAAACTTATTTTAAATGCTTGTTTGATAGCGAAGGACACATTCAACATGCCAAATCGTAAGTATTGTTCCTAGAGCTATTGGAAATGCCTCTGTTGATGGAAAACTTTATTTTGGTGAAACAGTAGTTTAGGTTTGGTTGATCAAGGATGCCAGGCTGTAAACAATGGCTCGTTGCAAACTAAGCAAACAGTAATAACCCTTTGAGGTAAGCTCTTTTTCACAAGCCCCATCTAGATGAACTACAATTTAGTTTCACTGTTACAAATAATCGGAAGTCTCTTTCAGCATTATTAGTTTCTCCAGTTTAAATACCCTGTGCCTCATTCAGTTTGATCTTTCTGGTTTCATTACGGTTGGGATTTGAATTGAAAAAGACTGCTTGTGTAACCATGTAAAACATAAGATTAGTTGACTGCCATGTTGCTGGGCGTTTTAGTTTCCACTCATTTAGAGAGTAGAGGAGCAAATACCTCTCAGGAATTCCTTTACAGCCATTTCTGCTTGTTCCAACAAGTGTCAAGTACCTTCAGTACTGACTGGAGGTGGTAAAAAGCTCTGTAGAATAGGATACCTGGGGGTTTGTCTGAGTCGTCCGGTTCTTCTAGAGAGAAGATGATAGAAAGGGATTGTTTTATCAGATCGAGATACTCAATTGTATGCTAGTCAGTCGTTTTAAAGGTAAGGCTATTGTTTCACTTTGTTTTATATAGGCTGCTTTAACACTTCACTGCAAAAGGTGATGGATATCTGTAGTCTGGGTTCAAGTCCATGCTTTTAGTGAGGAGGTTGTAATGTAATTTTTCTGAACAGAAAATTATAGATTTCTTCACTTTCCAATTCAGCACAGTCACATCCATGCTACCTGATTAATAGGCCTACATGTAGTTAATTAGGGCCTATTTGTTTCCAATCAAAAGTTAATGATGTGTGGTTAATTGTTTCAGACTTTTAATGGTTACTATTCTGCTGTCAGTTGGCTATATGAATAAATTATAACAACCCCCCCCTCCCCTCCTGTGTGTGGACATGGCCAATGCTGCAGAATGAACCCAACACAATGGGCGATTGTACCCACCCAGGTCTTCCAAGCTCTTCCCAGGCTCGCAGCATTATGCTCTGCTCTAGGAACAAGCCTTTAATAAGATGTCAGGGAGTTCAGAATAAGCTGCACTGGTTGTTGCTCTCTACAATATTTATGAACGCTATTTCACAATGAAAATGGAGAGCAGCTGATTTAGCACCAGAAGTAAATTTATGAATGCATTTTTAGGTGTTTTGTGGCATCAGTTCAGTTTGAGAAGTTACTTTTCAAATGCCAGGTACAGGTGGCATTACTAATCTGTAGCCTAATAAGTAAAACATCAAAAATTAGGTAGGTGCTTATATTTGTTAGATCTCACATGTACAAGTGTGTATTATACACGTGTGAATTGTAAATGTGTTTTTTGCTTATCGTAACTCCCCCTGAGACACCCTCCGATAGTAGGGTCATGGCCAGGGTCTGGCATTATCAATGGCAATCCTGACGCAATTAGGGTTAGGTGCCTTGTTCAAGGACACATTTGCCGATTTCTTTCACCTTAATGGCTCAGGGATTTGAACTAGCAACCTTTCAATTACTGGCCCATGCTCTAACTGATAGGCTACATGTCGCCCATGTAGGCAATGTGTGTATGTAATTGGCACAGTCGAAGGAGCACCCACACGGTCACACACGCACTTTCATTTTGATGAAAGTACCCAAAATCTCATGGCTGCATCACCTTACCAAACCTGAAAATCTGGCTTCCTTCACCTGTCACTTCATTCCTTTTTGTGTCAGGTTCTGGTTTCCTGATGCAGAATAGGCAATAGGACTCTAAAACAGTCAAACAATCACCTAAACATACCAATAAGCACAGAGAGATGGGTCATTACCTGCTCTGCTCACCATTTGAAGTTAAATGGTGCTAGACTGAGGTGTGTGTGAGACTATCTGTTACTTGTTCAAGTGTTCAGGCCAGAACCTATTGTGCATAATGGAGGCCTAGTCTAACCTCTAGTTTACTCTCAGATTGGCCACACAAAGCAGCAGCAGCCAGGTGAACATTTTGTTTGCTTTTCCTGCCTGCTCATAACAGGTCATTTGTTGCTTTTTAAAAGCTAGCCTAGTCTACCTCTCCAGATCTGCATGGGAGTTGAAGTAGTCTATGAGCTAGGCCCTAATGCACAGCTTGGAATTTTGAGTATGGAACTGAGTGAAGCACAGATCTTTCTCTCTAGTGAACAATTTGTGGGCAACCTCACATTGGCTTTACTCGGGCATCCATGTGAAGGTCAAAGGCATTGGCTATATATATATGTAGGCCTATAAGAAAATAGTCTACTGATTATGCCATTCAATATAAGCAAGCATAATAACCAGGCAGTTACTTGGCAAGCTCTGTCTAGTTCCACAGGTGCCTGAGCCTAATGCCCTAGCAGTGGGGATTAGTTAGGCTAATTTAAGTGGCGCACAGACGTACACTGCTACTGCCGTGGGGAATGACATCACGTGTGTCTGTTTCTGTGTCAGTGTCTACTCACTGCAGGGACATTGCCAAACCGGTTAGACAGAGCATAGCTGACCATGCGTGAGATTGCTGCAGCTGAAACAGGACGGCCTAGCCTATGTCCTGACTGTTCTAATGGTTATTTACATCTCCAACGTGCAGCAGCTACGTTAGTGTTTAGGTTCATCAGTTAAAGTGCTGTGTTTTTCATGTTGTCAAGGTGAAGTTGTCATGATGTGTCTGGATGTATTACTCCCTAGTGACCGTCCCTGACCTTCTCCTTGGTAGAGATATTGATCTGTATGCGTTTTATCGGCCCCAGAGGGCTTCAGTGTTGTCAGCACTCTCTAGTACAGTGCTATACAAATCTGCAGTAGTAGTCACACCTCCAGTCTGTCAGGCTGTTTTCAATGACGAGTATGTTATTTTGTTTGACCTTCACTGACTTTGTTTTTCTCTTTTATATAGAAATAATTCAAGTCCTTCACAGAAGTCAGGAATCCCAGACACTACTTGGCTCTAATCACAGGAATCCCAGACACTACTACTGACTGGGGAAGTTACGAGGCCCATGGTCTTCTGAAGTGAGTAAGTAACCTAGCTGTTGGCCCAGAACGGGCTCTACTTAGTCCAAGTCGTGCTCACTGGCCACCTTGCCAGGGCTGTTACCTTCTGATTGATACAGTGGTTCCTCCTTTAACACCCCCGCTTCATTGATTTTCCTCACTTTGACACGAGGGGGTATATAAGCCAACCCGACTTGTGGAAGGTGTGTGCACACTATGGTCGGATATCCTCAAAAGGAAACCCAGTCGATCATGCGTAGCGGTATCACAGAGGCTTTTCTACTTTACATACTGTGCATCTGTAGATAAAAGTTGCGAGCTTACGCCATGGAACTTGGAGGTAATTTGTGGTTTACTACGGTACCCTGCGTCACCACTTCATTACTCCAGACCAGCGCGAGGGAGTTAGACACTGATTGTGCTTTTGGGTCCTAGGGTTTTTAATATTTTATTTTCTTAGGATTGTTTTGCTCATACTGTATGCCACTCCCGTCTGGTCACGTTGTACAGCACCTGAGTGGCACAATGGTCTAAGACACTGCATAGCAGTGCAAGCTGTGTTGCTACAGATGTTGGTTCAATACCCATGGCGGCCTCGACTGGGAGACCCATGAGATGACTGTAGGTTTTTCTCCCTCTAAAAAAAATTATTCTAAATTACAAACTGGCTTTATTTACAAATTAGTAACAATGTCTCGTCCCATGTTCAAGAATGGCCTCTTTCTCGCTCATTTTACATTATTTGAAAACAAAATCATTTCCAATTATTTATTTTTTCAACAAAGTGATTATTATTATTAATTTAGAATTAAATAAAATCCCATTTGATATTCTCACAGATATATTATAACAGGGTTACCCTGTTATTAGCAGGACAATATATATTGGTCATGGCTCCTGAGTGGCACACAATGGGACTGCCTTGAAGTTCTCCAGCTGTATCCACTGAAAGTGCGTACGGTTCAAGGCGCGAGGGCAGGGGGCACAGGATGGGCTGCAGAGCCACGCATAGAAGACCGACCGAGCCCATGGGGAAGCAGGAAGGGGGAAGGGGGTGGACCGCCACACTGACAACACTTTAGGGGCATTGCACTAATAATGGCGCTGACTAGGGAAACGTTCCCGCTGTTCTGTTCTTAGTGCCAGTCTGCAGGTTTAAACTAAAACAATGTAATTAATAATGACATCTTTATGCTTTCGTTAGTAAAATAATAAAAGTACTCTTTCAAAATGCTGATGTTTATTTAGTTATGGCTCCATAATGAATTACAATCACTGAATTACAGAAATATTGGAATAAAGTTTTCTAATGAAGGTAAGCAAATTGTTGCTTACTGAAAAATACTTTTCAAACACACGGTTACGTTGTACGTACCATTATGGCTATTAGCAGGGCTATATTTTGGCCTTTATGGGTGGTGCACAATTGGCCCAGCATTTCTCTCCCGCTAAAACAGAAATACATGTTTTTGCCTTTGCAAATATTTTTGCCTTTATTCAGATTACAATTGCTCTCTTTTGTGTTTTTGAAAACTAAATAACCTCATATCTTTATATATTATCAAGTTGATGACAGTCATAAAGCTGGCACCTATATAAAGCTGAGTGGCTCACTCATTCATGGCTTTAGATCAAAATAAATAAGTACCAACATTCTTTCTGATAGTCTTTTAATAAAGAAATGTTTTGGTTATCCTGACCTGGACAGCATGTACAGTATTATAATAGCCCATATTAGCAGGACAATATACCTTTACCAACACCTCTCTGTATTTTGATACTTTGTGGATGGGGCTCCGGAGTGGATGGTAAATTCTTATTTACAAGAACAGCTTACTCCTTCCTCCCCGTCGGGGAATTGAACCCCGGTCTCCAGCGTGCCTACAGGACACTGGATTCTTTAGCTAAATAGACCAGTACTGTACTCCCGACCGTCACGTTGTACAGCGCCATATTTTACGTTCCATCCTAATGGAAACCCAGAGGGTTTTTGTTTTCTTTAGAAGAGAAACAACCTAATATTAATTAAGCAAGTACCAGTCAAAAGTTTGGATACAGCTACTCATTTCAGGGTTTTTCTTCGTTTTTACTGTTTTCTACATTGTAGAATAATAGTGAAGACATCACAACTATGAAATAACACATATGGAATCAGTTAAAAACAAAATCTTATTTACGAGGACTGCCTACTCCTTCCTCCCTGTCGGATTTGAACCCCAGTCTCCCGCGTGCCCGCAATCTCTTATACAGCTATTATTGCAGGCTACCAAATGCTTCTCAAAGATGCCCTCTGGTGGTCAAACTAGCACTAACTAGCATTAATGGTACCAGTGGTTCACACTTAAATAATGTGGCATAGAATTCTGCGGCATCATGCAAGCTGCGCCGCAGTACGCTGCAACTTTTAAAGGAGGAACCACTATGTAGGTCAAAGATTTGACTTCCTGTTTGAGATTTGGACCCATGTTCACTAGGCACATGTTGATGAACGTTGCAGATAGAAATGTCATAAATAGAGCAGACGAGTCCTTATTCTACATTTCAGAGGGCTTCTTTGTTCTACATGATGTGCAGTGCCTTCAGAAAGTTCACACCTCTTGACTTTTTCAAAATGTTGTTCTTACGTTCTGAATTAAAAATGTATTCAATTGAGATTATTTGTCACAATAATGTCAGTGGGATTATGTTTTTCTAGATTTTTCAACCCCTTTGTTATGGCAAGCCTAAAGTTCCTGGAGTAAAAATGTGCAAAGTCACATAAGTTGCATGGACTCTCTGTTCAATAATAGTGTTTAACATGATTTTTGAATGACTACCTCATCTCTGTACCCCACACAATTATCTGTAAGGTCCCTCAGTCAAGCAGTGAATTTCAAACAGATTCAACCACAAAGACCAGGGAGGGTTTCCCAATGCCTCTCAAAGAAGAGCACCTATTGGTAGATGGGGAAAAGAAAAAATCTGACATTGAATATCCCTTTCAGCATGGTGAAGTTATTAATTACACTTTGGATGGTGTCTCAATACACCCAGTCATTACAAAGAGACAGGTGTCCTTCCTGACTCAGTTGCCGAAGAGGAAGGAAACCGCTCAGTGATTTCACCATGAGGCAAATGGTGACTTTAAAACAGTTAGAGTTGAATGGCTGTGATAGAAGAAAACTGAGGAAGGATCAACAACATTGCAGTTACTCCACAATACTAACTTCATTCAGAGTGAAAAGAAAGAAGCCTGTACAGAATGCAAGTATTCCAAAACATGCATCCTGTTTGCAACAAGGCACTAAAGTAATACTGCAAAGAATGTGGCAAAGCTATTCACTTTTTGTTCTGAACACAAAGTGTTATGTTTGGGGCAAATGCAACACTCTCCATAATTTCAAGCATAGTTGTGGCTGCATTATGTTATGGGAATGCTTGTAATTGTCACGTGCCAGATCCAGTGGGAGGCACGGTGATGAGGAACACTCTTATTTAATATCTGTACACTGTGAGTGAGCTCACTGTGAGTCTCCATCACTGATGTGGAGTACACCTCGCTGGTATGTTTTGTGCAGAGGGGGGCTTTTGTTTATTCACTGTTCCGAGTTCTATGCAATCAACTTTTCTGCCATGGAAATTGATGTGAAGTTGTCCGTGGTCACATTTCTGCCTTTGCCCATGTAAGGCTCCCCGAGTCTCAAAGCCACAGTCTCGGACAGTTGTCTCATCTTTCCCCAGATATGAAAAGCCTTGGTTTCGACACTGGCGGCACCATTATCAGTTTCTATCTGGTTCCCATTCATTGATGACAGAATAGCATATTTTCATTTTACGATTATTATGTTACTAGTTTTTGCTTTATAGTAGCCAGGGCAATGTCGCTTTAACCTTGTTAACAAGGTTAACTCTTTTTATTTATTTTTTGAATTTTACCCCCTTTTCTCCCCAATTTCAAGGTATCCAAATGTTGTTGTACTATCTTGTCTCATTGCTACAACTCCCGTACGGGCTCGGGAGAGACGAAGGCTGAATGTCATGCGTCCTCCGATACACAACCCAACCAGCCGTACTGCTTCTTATCACAGCGCGCATCCAACCCGGAAGCCAGCCACACCAATGTGCATCCTTGGCAACCTTGGCGCACTGCGCCCAGCCCGCCACAGGAGTCGCTGGTGCGCGATGAGACAAGGAGATCCCTACCGACCAATACCTCCCTAACCCGGACGACGCTAGGCCAATTGTGCGTCGCCCCACGGACCTCCCGGTCGCGGCCAGTTACGACAGAGCCTGGGCGCGAACCAGGGACTCTGATGGCACAGCTGGCGCTGCAGTACAGCGCCCTTAACCACTGCGCCACCCAGGAGGCCGTCTATGTGTGAAATTAGTTTTGGTGTAGTTTCAATGTGCAGGTTGACTGGCATCATTTTGTTCCCCCCTCATCAACTTGGCTAGAGTCAAGGATGTTTTGTATTATTTTAAAGGCCTTCTGCAACACATGGCATGTTTTCATTTCCCTTACATTAAATTAGTAATAGTTACAGTAAATAAAACATTCCTCTAACAGCTTCTTTTTACAATGTAAAACATCAGAGAATGGTGTCAACCTGCAAGGTGTGCCATCACATTATTAAAATGAGCGCCAACGCTGATAAATAGGCAGCTCATCATCATCACACTACTACAGTCCTAATTTAAATTCTATTGTGAAGTAACTTACACAATTATCGCCCATTTGCCATTCATTTAGTGGATTGGCATCGTTTGCTTTGCTAGATAGTCAAGTATATGTTTTGCATTATTCTAAAGGCCTACTGCAATATGTAGCATGTTTTTGTTTCCATTCCAATACATTTGATTAGTAATAGAGTTATAGTAAATAAAACAGTCCCATAACAGCTTCTTTTTACAAATTAAATCATAAGAGAATGGTATCAACCTGCAAGGCATGCGGTCAAAAGATTTACTGCTGATTTTAATAGGCATAACACAAACTCATTGTTTCTAAATGAAATCAACCTCTTTACCCTCCTTATTCAGTTAGGCCTAATTTAAATGCAGTTGTGAAGTAAGGTGCACTATTATCCATTCGTGATTCATTCAGTGAAGAGCGAGAGACTGCATTAAGTCCTACAGCACATTGTGTTGGCTGATTTTTAAGTTAGTAATAGGTGTGAGAAAAAACAGGTACAAGGGCTCATACTTTTCAGTGTGTGATTTTCAATTCTGAGCAGTGTAAAATACCAACCTTTTTAAGGAAAAGTCAGGGAAGGAGCAGGTCATAGCTTTTTTGTGGGCTGATAATTAAAATCATAATGTGGCCTACGGCAGTTCAAGTGTTAACTGGGGAGTTTTTCAGGATAAAAAATAAACGCAATTGACCTAAGAACCACCAAAATCCTAGAGCAGAACCTGGTTCAGTCTGCTTTCCACGAGACACTGAGATTAATTCACCTTTTATCAGACAATAACCTAAAACACAAGGCCAAATCTACACTGGGGTTGCTTACCAATAAGACGGGGAATGTTCCTGAGTCGCCTTGTTTGCTTTTTTTTGTCTAAATCTGACAAGACCTGAGAATGGTTGTCTTTCACTTTTTATTTTATTTAACTAGGCAAGTCAGTTAAGAACAAATTCTTATTTGCAATGAGAGCCTTCACCGGCCAAACTCGGACGACGCTGGGCCAATTGTGCGCCGCCCTATGGGACTCCTAATCACGGCCGATTGTGGAAAAAGCCTGAATACGAACCAGGGTATCTGTAGTGACGCCTCAAGCACTGAGATGCAGTGTCTTTGACCACTGCGCCACTCGGGAGCCCCAGTCTTGCAATGATTAACAACCAATTTGACAGCGCTTGAAGAATAATGGACAAAGGTTTCACAATCCAGGTGTGGACAGCTCCAAATGTAATTCTAAATTGTATTGACTCGGGGTTACCTATCTAATCAAGAAATACTATTGTTTTTTATTATTATTATTATTTATACAAATGTTCAAATTTTGTTTGAGTATTTTGTGTACATTATAAAAAATATATATTTAAAGACTAAATCCATTTTAATCCCACTTTGTAACACAACAAATGTAAAAAAGTCCCGGGGTGTGAATACTTACCGGCAGGCACTGTGTTTCTATCTGGCCATTCCGCAACGTTTTGAATAGCTGAACGCAACCCTACCTTGTTTCTGCTCAGGTTAGTCACGTGGGAAGCAGGGAGGGATTCTTTTTATTTTGGTCAGGAGACTTTGTTCAGGGACTATTACATTCCAAAGTGCTGTACCTACCACTCACCGCCCTACCCATTTCCTGCTATGATATTCCAGGACCACACCTACTCCTCACAAGCTGGGTGACCACATCATTCTGTGTTGCTGCATTGACTGTTCAATTCTGTAGTGATCTTCATGGGATTGGCCCTTTCTGGTAATCAACTTTGTCAGGTCCTGATCCAGCCCTGGGTCTAGTTGCATCTGCTTCAATGAACAAACAATCCCACTGACTGTTTCTCTCTCAGTTCAAAGAGCTGCTCTGAGCCTCCCTGTATACCCTGTTAAGCTGTCCTAAACTGTGATTACAGGAAAGGTATCTGATCACTTGAAAAGGTGATTGTTCCTGCGGGCCATATACAGACGTAGGCTTCCATTTAATGAAATAAGTCACCGGCTACACTTGGCCTGTCCCATTGTCCAGAATAGAGAGTAACATAATTAACTGGTGCTTTGTTTATACATTGTTTGTCATGTAATAAAGAAACCCTAGGTGATATCGCCTCCACATGTCCAAATAAAATTGTATTAGTCACATGTGCTGAATAAAACGGGTGTAGACCTTACAGTGAAATGCTTACTAACCAACAATGCAGTTAAAAAACATAAGAAATAAAGTAACAAATAATTAAAGAGCAGCAGTAAAATAACTATGGCAAAACGAATATAGATATATATATATATATATATATCTATCACTCACACACACACACGGGGGTACCGGTACAGAGTCAATGTGTGGGGGCATTAGTTGAGGTAATATGTACATGTAGGTAGAGTTATTAAAGTGACTATGCATAGATGGTAAGAGTTGCAGCGGTGTAAAAACGTGGGGGGGGGGGGGGGGATGCAAATAGTCTGGGTAGCCATTTTGATTCGTTGTTCAGGAGTCTTATGGCTCGGGGGTAGAAGCTGTTTAGAAGCCTCTTGGACCTAGACTTGGTGCTACGGTACCGCTTTCTGTGCGGTAGCAGAGAGAACAGTCTATGACTAGGATGGCTGGCGACTTTGACAATTTTTTTAGGGCCTTCCTCTGACACTGCCTGGTATAGAGGTCCTGGATGGCAGGAAGCTTGTTTCTGTTTAATAAGCGGAAGCTGTGCAGCTGGTACTGTGGTTGTAATTGGCTAACAAACATTTAGGACCTGTGATGCAACCCTGCTTGAATCTGTTCCCTAAAAGCTTGCTTGGAGCACATCAAAAAGACTGGGCAATAGACAAGTCAGCCCCTGACGGCTTTTGGCTGGGTTTTAAAATCCAGACAGACATTCACACTGACATTGGTTAATTTCTCCATCACCTCCTGGGTCTCTTTCACATGGCCTCCCCCTTCACTTCCACCTGCTCTTTGGGACTGTGTAAATCATCAGTCTGAGTCTTAAAGATATTGTGGCCTGTAACACTAAATCTATTTGTTTGGGGGTGGTGAATGGAGGGAGAGGGTGTCTGGTTGATGGGCAGCTCTCGGGGAATTGTGGGGGAATCTTGGATGGTTGTTGGCCTGGCTGTTGGAAGTCTGCTAGATGACTGAATGTAAATGTTGAGCAGCTTCACTGCAGGTTGTATGTATGTTATGTTATGGTTTGGTATGTTTGTTTTAAAAACAACTTGCTGCTGTCCCATGTGCCCAGAGTCCTAAATGAATCGTGTGTATGAGTAAACATGGCATGTGTTTCTGTGTCTAAAGTGGAAAGCTCAACATACATTTTTTTCCTGTCTGGTGAGGGTCCATTAACGCAGTGAACACCACAGGTAGTTAGCAGCCAGAGGATTAAGGGCCATGTTCATAACTTGGGACTGCCAGGGAAGGCGAGAGACTGATTTCTAAGCTCCATGTGGTAGAGACTCTGATAAACCATTTTGAATATGGGGCTAGAGCTATTCATTTTACTGTAACTAAACTGCTTCTTCCTGATTGAGGCTTGTCTTAATCTGTTGGGGAGATGAGAGGAAAGCACCATTTTACTACTCTGTGGCTCCTATCCCCCTCTTAAAGACAATGCTAGGCCTGCTGGAAAGATGATCTAATATGGTGTGAATTACTCTTTTTAACCAACACTCTTATATGAGGGATAAGGACATCCGATGATCGTCTCCATTCACACACACACACACACACACACACACACACACACACAGTCATTGCATTTGTTTGTGTCTGATGGTGCCTATTTTAATCTGTTGTTAATTCTACTTTCTCATTTGCTCAGTTTCGTCCCTTGTTTTGTCTGACTCAGGAGCTGTTGTCTGCTGTGCTTTGGACTCTGTGATGGCAAATCGGGGTAAGAAAAGTATGATTTCTATGTAGGCCTGTATCCTATTCTATCATAGCCTACTCCTTTTATGAAAATGGCTTCATTTCTAACATGTCATGCATGCCCTTTTGTGAAAATGGCTTAGGCCTTGTCTAGAAAAATTTGATTTTGTAAGTGGTGGTCTTAGGGCAAAAGCTAAGTCAAAACATCTGAAAACCCACAGAAGACTGTTCTAGCCTAGCTAGTTCTGATAAGTCTCACATGCGACAGTGTTGTGCTTTGGAGATTACTATCAGACATGGTATCAGGAAAGCCGACAGTGGTGAGTCAACACTAATAGTATAAAGTGGCTGCGCTGGTGATACTCGGCAGTCCTATCCATTATGGGGTGGGCTCAACGCGACACATAGCCCCTGACTGTTTCAACAGAGCTATTTGATTGGGTCTTTCCCCACGCAGAGGACACACCTGTAAAGGTTAGGAAACAGCTGTTTTTCTCTACCAGCCCCACACAGCCGTGGCTCTAGTCTCTTGTTTCAACCGCAGAAGGACCTCCGTGTGAGTCCATGGAAGAGGACATAGTATCTGGTCTAGACTCGTTAGTTGCTGCCTGTTCTTGTCGCAGACCAATCTGTTCTGTTAATTGATCTATGAAAGGTTCAAATGGTTGTACAATCGGAGTATAGATGTGAGTAAAATGCTGTTTCTGTTGGTGGTTTTGTTTGTTCTGATGAATGTTTTTTGTATTTTACTTTCTGAAACTGTTGAACAATGTCAGTTATTTGTAAGGTGGTTTTATCTGAAAGACTGAATATGATAATTGAATGAGAGGTGTGACCTGTTTGTACTGGAAGCTGATCCACATCATGTGATGGTTACCATGTGTGTGTGGCCTTCCTAAGCCAGGCAGTGAAAGATGTGGGGGCTGGTCTGGGTTCTCATTTCTTAAACTGTGCAGAGGATTCACGTCAAATGGAAGTGTACGGACAAAAATATTCTGATTTATAACAGTGCGCACGCATGTCCCACGCCGGTTTCCCTTCATAAATCACGATCAACTCGAAATTTGGAGCACCTTGTCCCGCCCTTTTTAACGGCCATAGTGTCCTAAAAATAGCCAGTGAAACGCCACTAATTAATATTCATCCATACTGAGTGCATGACGGCAAATCCCGACAAAGGCAAAAAAAAGAAAAGAATGGAAGTTCTTGTATTGGAGGTTGAAGCAAGAAAATAAAAGTGTTTGGTGGACACAGTGTGGGCATTACAAATGCCAAAAAGGTGCTTGTGGCAGATGCTGTGAATGCTGCTGCTCAGAAGGTCGGACCCTCTCAGAAATGAAAAAGTGGTCCGGCATAAAAGTGGAGGCCAAAAGGCACAGCCTTAGACAAAGTGTTTGTGCCACGGGCCGGGGAAAGGGGACACCGGAGCTCAACGCCCTTGATGAGCAACTTGCCGGTGTTATTGGGGAATCCCTCCTGAGTGGAGGAGTGACGTACAGTGGGGAGAACAAGTATTTGATACACTGCCGATTTTGCAGGTTTCCCTACTTACAAAGCATGTAGAAGTCTGTAATTTGTATCATAGGTACACTTCAACTGTGAGAGACGGAATCTAAAACAAAAATCCAGAAAATCACATTGTATGATTTTTAAGTAATTAATTTGCATTTTATTGCAGACAAGTATTTGATGCATCAGAAAAGCAGAACTTAATATTTGGTACAGAAACCTTTGTTTGCAATTACAGAGATCATACGTTTCCTGTAGTTCTTGACCAGGTTTGCACACACTGCAGCAGGGATTTTGGCCCACTCCTCCATACAGACCTTCTCCAGATCCTTCAGGTTTCGGGTCTGTCGCTGGGCAATACGGACTTTCAGCTCCCTACAAAGATTTTCTATTGGGTTCAGGTCTGGAGACTGGCTAGGCCACTCCAGGACCTTGAGATGCTTCTTACGGAGCCACTCCTTAGTTGCCCTGGCTGTGTGTTTCGGGTCGTTGTCATGCTGGAAGACCCAGCCATGACCCATCTTCAATGATCTTACTGAGGGAAGGAGGTTGTTGGCCAAGATCTCGCGATACATGGCCCCATCCAATACAGTGCAGTCGTCCTGTCCCCTTTGCAGAAAACCATCTCTGAAGAATGATGTTTCCACCTTCATGCTTCACGGTTGGGATGGTGTTCTTGGGGTTGTACTCATCCTTCTTCCTCCAAACACGGCGAGTGGAGTCTAGACCAAAAAGCTCTTTTTTTTTTTTTTTTTTTTTTTTTTTGTCTCATCAGACCACATAACCTTCTCCCATTCCTCCTCTGGATCATCCAGATGGTCATTGGCAAACTTCAGACCGGCCTGGACATGCTCTGGCTTGAGCAGGGGGACCTTGCGTCCGCTGCAGGATTTTAATCCATGACGCCGTAGTGTGTTGCTAATGGTTTTCTTTGAGACTGTGGTCCCAGCTCTCTTCAGGTCATTGACCAGGTCCTGCCGTGTAGTTCACCTTCCTCATGATCATTGATGCCCCACGAGGTGAGATCTTGCATGGAGCCCCAGACTGAGGGTGATTGACCATCTTGAACTACTTTCATTTTCTAATAATTGCGCCAACAGTTGCTGCCTTCTCACCAAGCTACTTGCCTATTGTCCTGTAGCCCATCCCAGCCTTGTGCAGGTCTACAATTTTACCCCTGATGTCCTTACACAGCTCTCTGGTCTTGGCCATTGTGGAGAGGTTGGAGTCTTTGAGTGTGTGGACAGGTGTCTTTTATACAGGTAATGAGTTCAAACAGGTGCAGTTAATACAGGTAATGAGTGGAGAACAGGAGGGCTTATTAAAGAAAAACTAACAGGTCTGTGAGAGCCGGAATTCTTACTGGTTGGTAGGTGATCAAATACTTATGTCATGCAATAAAATGCAAATGAATTACTTAAATCATACAATGTGATTTTCTGGATTTTTGTTTTAGATTCTGTCTCTCACAGTTGAAGTGTACCTATGATAAAAATTACAGACCTCTACATGCTTTGTAAGTATGAAACACTGCCGATTTTGCAGGTTATCAAATACTTGTTCTCCCCACTGTAGGTGGAGGGTGACAGACAATTCAGGTATGTAATTAGTATTCCCTCGTTTTGAAAAGAGTAAACCAAATGCATTCAAGTTGTTGTAAACATTTATTTACAGAAACAATTGACATTTTCTATTGTTTTTGGTCGCTGCCTGTACCAACGGGGTCAGTGGTGCTGGAGCTGAGTGCGCCCAGCCTCCACTGCACCTTGTGCGTCACAACCCTCCAGTGTCCGTGTCCACACAGATGCAGTCCTGCAAACGCAAAGAGACACCATCGACGCTATTAACAAGACTGCCAAGGAGTTGAAGGAAATAATAAATATTTTGTGTGATATAAGCTGTACATTGAAATAATTACCCCAAAAAATGTTATTTGTTTGCATACCTTGTGTTTTTACAAGCGATGCATCACTTCCACACGCTGGCTTACAGCAGCTGCGTTTGGTTCAAACGCCTGGGGATAGTGGTCGGGGCCAACACAACCAACAGCGTCAGGGGGTAAAGCCACGTTCCTTAGCTGTGCCACATTTATGTATATCACAGCACACAGGCCCCACAATGTCGCAGACCTATTCAGACTTGTATAAAAGATTTCCGCCGGAGTCGTCGAGGCAGTTCCATCTGCCCTTCAGAAGCCCGATGGTGCGCTCCACAGCAGCACGTACCTGGCAATGGTGCACATTGTAGTTCCTCTGCGCTCTGTGGGTTGGAGAAAGGGGTGTGCAGCCACCGCTTGAGGGGATAGCCACTGTCGCCTGCAAGATTTAGTGAATGGGTTAGGCACTGCAGTAGAAAAATGTACAATTGATTTAGAATTTCTACATTACTCATCCGTAACTAGAAGCCAGCCATCACGCACAGCTCCGGCCTCAAGTCTGCGCCCAACACTGCTGTTTCTCCATATCAATGAGTCATGGGTTGTCCCAGGCCACCGAGCCACTACATTAGTCAGTACCATGTCCGCATCACATTTGATGTAGACATTAATAGAATGCAAATGCTTTCGATTTAATGAAAGCGAATTCATTTTCACTCCGTGACCTTATACATTTGGGAAAATGAACATTGTTGCAAATTGCACTTTTTTTATTTGCCTGTTCACACACCGTAAGGAAACTTTTATCTAGAAGTGTGTCAATCCAATTATACCTCCTAACACGTCTGGCATAACATGACTAAAGGTAGGTCAGGGATCTCTCAGCCAGTCAGCCAATTCCCTTTGAAAAGTGCCGGTTGCCAGAAATCCGAGGGTTGTCGGGACTTGAAGTAGGACAGGCATGGCTTGGTATCTGCGGGTGCTTCTCTGTAAAGCTGGGCCCACTACAGCACAGAGATCCAAGAGAAAGTCACTCATCATTGGCCAGTAAATCTTGCTGGTCTCTGAAAATTTGCTCTCTCCAAATTCTTCCATTTGGCAAATCTTCCAACAGTGCCAAAGCAGCCATTGTGCATCATTATGCATTGTAATTGCATGTCTTTTTATACCCACCCATTTGATTGTCAAAGCTACCCAATTGCATAACACCTTCAGGTGTGGTAATTACCCTGATTGTAACTGACAATGACAGGGCCATTATCACATTGACAGTTCTGCGCAACGAACATGTGATAACATGTATCTGCCTGACTGAGGCATCGAAAACGGTATCAGTTTAAATGTAATTTGTCCTACTGTTCACCTTATTATTTGAGAATACATTTCATAACATGCAACTCTTGTTTAATAATTACAGATCCAATTAAATATGATTCCCAATTAAGCTGTACTGTACAAGTTATTTGAGGGGTTATTTTGCAAAAAACAATCTCTTTTTATTAATGATCCTAAATGTTTTTGTGTGCACTCCAGGGAACTCTTCATATATAATATGTGAGATGTAATATTTCAATTTTTTACACAATGGTATACATTTCTAAGCATTTCTCGAGTTTCATCCTCCTGCCATCAGTCGCAGTTTCTAATTTCTCCAGGTTTTTTTTGTGTGTACGTATGGGTCAAAGTGTCCGTGGAGGATCGCACATTCTCATGTCAAGTTAGTTTTTACAAATAAATGCCAAAGTTTGCTTACAGTGGCGTACGCCTTCCTTTGTGCCTACGGAACGTTTTATAAATGAGGCCCTTGGACATGTTAGGGCCTGGTTGACCAACATACATTAGGCCTATAGCAGTCGTCACCAACCGGTCATCGCGATCCAGACCGCAAATTAAGTGCACCTGTAGGTCTACCGCTGGCCAATCAGATGGCTCAGATCACTGTCTGCAAAGTTTCCTCGTGCCATAGACCGTAAGAAGCCTCCAACGCAAAGTTGATTAATGTGAGATTTTCAACACTTTTTTAAAAACCATGTCTAGAGAGACGCAATGAATACAGCAAAGAGCTGCTGTTTTTATGAGTAAGTTTAAGTAGTTAACAAACTATAGTTTTGGCAAGTCGGTTAGGACATCTACTTTGTACATAACGCAAGTAAATTTTCCAACAATTGTTTAGACAGATTATTTCATTTATCATTCACTGTATCACAAATCCAGTAGGTCCGAAGTTTACATACACTAAGTTGACTTTGCCTTTTAAACAGCTTGGAAAGTTCCAGAAAATTGTCATGGCTTTAGAAGCTTCTAATTGACATAATTTGAGTCAATTGGAGGTGTACCTATGGATGTATTTCAAGGTCTACCTTCAAACTCAGTGCCTCTTTGCTTGACATCATGGGAAAATCTAAAGAAATCAGCCAAGACCTCAGAAAAAGAATTGTAGACCTTCACAATTCTGGTTCATCATTGGGAACAATTTCCAAATGCCTGAAGATACCACGTTCATTTGTACGAAGAATAGCACGCAGGTATTAACACCATGGGAGCATGCAGCCGTCATACCGCTCAGGAACAAGACGCTTTCTGTCTCTTAGAGATTAACCTACTTCAGTGCGAAAAGTGCATGTCAATCCCAGAACAACAGCAAAGGACCTTGTGAAGATGCTGGAGGAAACGGGTACAAAAGTATCTATATCCACAGTAAAACAGGTCCTATATCAACATAACCTGAAAGGCCGCTCAGCAAGGAAGAAGCCACTGTTTCAAAACAGCCATTTAAAAAAGCCAGACTATGGTTTGCAACTGCACATGGGGATGAATATCGTACTTTTTGGAGAAATGTCCTCTGGTCTGATGAAACAAAAATAGAACTGTTTGGCCATAATGACCATTGTTATGTTTGGAGGAAAAAGGGGGAGGCTTGCCAGCCAAAGGGGTGGGAGCATCATGTTGTGGGGGTGCTTTGCTTCAGGAGGGACTGGTGCACTTCATAAAATAGATGGCATCATGGGGAAAGAAAATGATGTGGATATACTGAAACAACATCTCAAGACATCAGTCAGGAAGTTAAAGCTTGGTCGCAAATAGGTCTTCCAAATGAACAATGACTCCAAGCATACTTCCAAAGTTGTGGCAAAATGGCTTAAGGACAACAAAGTCAAGGTATCGGATTGGCCTTCACAAAGCCCTGACGACAATCCTCTAGAACATTTTGTGGGCAAAACTGAAAAATTGTGTGCGAGCAAGGAGGCCTACAAACCTGACTCCGTTACACCAGCTCTGTCAGAAGGAATGGGCCAAAATTCACCCAACTTATTGTGGGAAGCTTGTGAAAGGCTCCCTGAAACATTTGACCCAAGTTAAACAACTTGAAGGCAATGCTACCAAATACTAATTGAGTGTATCCAAACTTCTTACCCACTGGGAATGTGATGATGTGAAATAAAAGCTGAAATAAATAATTATCTCTACTATTATTCTGACATTTCACATTCTTAAAATAAAGTGGTGATCTAAATGACTTAAAACAGGGAATTTTACTAGGATTAAATGTCAGGAATTGTGAAACTGAGTTTAAATGTATTTGGCTAAGGTGTATGCAAACTTCCGACTTCAACTGTAAGCTATAAGAATACCATATTTGCCCTTGACTCCTGTGTGTGACTTGATAACACAACACAAATTCCACAATACTGATGAATTGAGTCATGCAGTAGCCTGTTTTTATTCAGTTTAACTGTTTGTTTTTTTCATAGTAGATGTGACGAGGAGAAACCAAATCTACCTATTCATTTTCACAGAATCTGTTTCCTTTGATATTAGTCAAGGCTGGTATGGTTTCCTATAGAGACCAGCTGACAGCCAGGGATGGTTCCCAGGGTAGCGGGCCTGATTAGGACCTTTTTATCAAAAAGATCACCTATAGCCTTGCATTCCTAACATTCCTGCCTGTCATTTCCCCTTGAAAGAGCTCTTTTGTGTCGTTGCCTTGTTCCACCTCTAGAGAGGGCTACAGTGGTGTGCGCTATAGCTCAACAGAGGCAAAGGTTTTGAAAGGAGTCGTGTCAGATTTGAGAAGACGCACGCACGCGCACACACACACATTCAATCTTTATTTTAAGTTAAGGTAATTCACTGTGGACATTCACACACTGACAACTTCATTCAGAATAGTTGGCTACTTTTATGGGTTACACATGTAAAAATAGCTACTGTTTGAAACATTGACAGAGGTTTGAACTTGTGTGAAGTAAGTTATCGAGCCAAGAATTGTTCTACCTGTAATTGAACGGTTTAGGCACGTGTTATATGTTCCGTGTCAACTCATTGACTTCATCATAGTTGCCTGTGCCATTGAGGTGCTTTACAGTGTCAACAAACAAGCTGCACATTCCCACAGACAACTAGTCTGTCAATCATTCATTGATTTATGGTGTAGCTCAGTTAGTAGAGCATGTCACTTGTAGGTTCAATTCCCAGCACCACCAATAAGTAAAAAAAAATAAAAGTAAAAAGAAATATGCTCGCATGCCTCTAAGTCACTTTGGATAAAAGTGTCTGCCAAATGGTTATTACTACACTGTGGCCAGTTTGTTAGGTACACCAATCTAGTATTGGGTCAGACCCCCCTTTGCCTCCAGAACATCCTGAATTCTTTGGGGTATGGAAACGTTGCTCAATTGGTATCAAGGGACCTAACGTATGCCAGGAAAACATTCCCCACACTATAATACCCCTGCCACCAGTCTGTACCATTGACACTAGGCAGGATGGGGCCCTGGACTCATGCTGTTTACGCAAAATCCTGACTCTGCCATCAGCATGACGCAACAGGAACCGGGATTATTTTTCTTTCGACCTCTCCTCAAGAAGATGTATGCGCCCACAGGACTGGATGTTTTTTGTTTGTCGCACCATTCTCAGTAGCCCTAGACACTCATGCTTGAAAAGCCCAGGAGGGCGGTCCGTTTCTGAGATACCGGAACCGGCACGCTTGTCTCCGACCATCAGACCTAGGGCTGTTACAGTGACCGTTTTACAGCCACAACTGCAGTCACGAGTCACGAACGCAGTCGAACTCCACTTGACGGTTTTGTCACGGTAACTAGGCTTGTCCAAGCTCTGATGCTGCTGATGGTCATTAGTAGTCTACCAAACTTGCTAACTGCCTGGTACTGAGCACTCTCTTGTCCCTCTCATCACTCTGACATCAATGCAAATGTAACGTTCAATCAAACAGTAACTGAATGCTTCGTTACCTGTCTGCTTGCTTCATATAGCAAGCCACAGCCACGTCTGTTAGCACGTACCATTTTATTCACACAGTTCAACTCAGGCTATGTGAGTTTAGTTGTCTTTTTATTGTAGGCTAGTCTTTAATGGTTGAGTAAATGCAGTTCTGTGACTGCGTAGGTTAATTAGGCTACTAATTCACTTAGCCTAGCTATAATTGCTTAAGACTAAGGGAAGAAGCAACTGTTGATTCCTTCATGCTCCCAACCATAGTATGAGATGGACTTTCTGCACGTTGCTATTGGTATTACTTAGAGAAAACATATATCTTCCAGCAGGGGTTACTGTGTTTCATAGCAGTTTATCACATTTTTAGGTGGGCTAATCTGTTATGTTTTGCCACAGACTGAGTTTGAGTGTAGGCATTTATTCATCTCTGCAAGATTTATTTTCCAGGAGCGATTCAAAATCATCGCTAGTTTGTTAGGCTATAGGCCTAGCTATTCACATATTTGCTTCGCAATCGACCAGGCAACGCTGACTGGTCTGGCAATTGTCAAGTCTGCTGTTGATTGTCAGTAAATGGAATGCGTTTGCAGACTTGAAGGGGTTGCATCCCTAGTCTAGTGCACAGCCCGCTCTGACACACCTTCTTCTTACCTCCATCCCTCTAACTAACCTTATCTCCTTAGCTATTTCTCCTCTCTCCCTTTCACTCTAAACAGACTGATTACATGTAACCACACCACTCACTGCTAATACAGTTCAGTACAACAGGACTGAAGGAAGATTTGCTGTTCTCCATGCTCACAGGGATTTCTGACTAACACATTAAGCATTCATTGAAATCTCCTGCTCCTCTGTCAGTTCACTTCCCCCAATAGTCCCACTGTGAAAGAATGGACAGTTTTAAAAAGCAGAAACACCTATTGAGGAAATATGTGCTTCGGTTTAGAATTTAGCATGCACTGAGATATTGTGGTGTTTATTTAGCATTGTGTTGAGGCATCTTAGGTGAGCTGTTATGCTAGTGTCTTCTCTCCTCAACAGTTCTCTCCTCAAGCTGTCCATCCAAACTAATCCATCCATAAAATAAGAAAAGTGTTTCAATTAAGCTGTCAGCAACAGCTCTAACATTCAGCTGGCCTTCTGTACAACAACACATGCACATTATCAGCTATATGGTTGACTTCGGGTGTGCAACACGACACCTGAGTGACATCACATCCTCTGACTGGTGCAGAGCTCCACCTAGACTCGTCTCACCTTCCACCACTTCTCATGTTACAGAGAGAGGGAGAGACCTCCCCTCCAGTTACCAACCACTTCTCCTCAGGAGAACTGGGATCAAATACCATTTGAATTCTCTCAAATACTGTTTTGCCTCCTGTGAACTTTGCCATGAGGAATGACAGGCTTCGGAGTCTGCCGGTATGCAACTGCCTTAACTGGTGTACCTTATTTATGAAGTCAGCTACACAGACGAGGGACTTTGCAAATTGTTTGAGTGTGTGAGCGAGACCGAAACACACAGTGAAATAGACGGAGGAAGGAAGGGAACAACGTGACCCGAGGGAGTAGGAGGGTCTTGGGTTACAGGAGCATTAAGGCGGTTGGGTTTGTTGGCGAGGATCTTAGCAGGGGATCTATTTTTCCTCTGTATCCCTCCTCCCTACCGTGGACACCTGGAGAGCTGGGGGCCGGTGGGTCAGAGGGGACAAGGGCGTGGGGTAGCATGGGACAGAGTGCCAGCGACGTGGAGACAGTGCCCCGGCAACACCAACCGCAACCTGCTCAACACAACACTGGTGAGTCCAAGGACAGAACAGGAACCTGTACAGAACTTGAGGACATGAGCTTTTGTATTTGTTTTTGGAGGAGGAGTTTGAAGTAGCCTACTCAGGAAAGCGCTATTTGTTTGTTTTAGCATGGAAGAACCTGCTTTTGTATTGCTGCCTATGGAAGAGGAGTTTGTTGTCAAATGTTTTGTAGAGAACTGTTTGTGCTAGCATGGAACAGAAAGGGTAGGTGGATATGGAAGATATGTGTTGCAGGGGTTTTTGTTTTGGAAAGCGAGACCGAGAGAGAGGAGGCGGAGATGGGCAGGCACAGACAGGTGAGGGAATGTATGCTGATGGAATGTGGTGATTGTGTAATACACCGACCTCACCGACCCACACTGTTGTCTAAACTCCTCTCTCCCCCCCTGTTTTTACGACGGAACATGGGATTTTTTTGTTAAGTGGTGCTGGGAGTGCAAGGCACCAGGCTGTATCACAACCGGCCGTAATTGTACGCCACCCTATGAGACTGCCAATTGGCCCACTTCGTCCGGGTTTGGCCGGTGGAGGCAGTCATTGTAAATAAGAATTTGTTCTTAACTGACTTGTCTAGTTAAAATAAATCTGCCGTTGTCTGTTTCTCAGGATTCCATCATTAATTATGGTGCTGTACCGTTTGCCTAGCCTAAAGCCCCCATCGTTCCTCTCTAATATACAGAGACAAACACAGAAACCTGTTTTTGCCGCTGTGACTGTGTCAGAGGGCGGAACACATAACTGTTGAATTTGGACAACTTGACTGCTCCATAGTAAACTGTGTGCAGGGAGGGGTCTCTTGATGGTGTGGTGGCTCAGTGTAGTTTATTAGGCTTGGATTGTGAGTTCTAGTCACTGAGAAGAACACATTACAGTTCGATTTAGGCCTAATTGTCTCTCTACCATGCTGAGTTTAGGTGGGGGTGGTGGCTCTTCTGAGATTGTCTTAGACGTGTTGGAATAAAGCAGCATGCTACTTTCTGTGGACAAAGTCATCTCCATATTATCCTGCTTCTTGTGCTCAAGTTTATTGGGCTTGTATTGTGAGTTTCTAATCCGTCTAACTTAGCCCCTGTAGGTTTATTTGCTTAGTAAAAATGTGAACCACATGACACGGTCTGGTCAGTCAGTGTTTTCTGTGTCATGTTGTGGACTTTAATGGGTTAGCAGTGTTTTGTTGTGCACTGTACTTTCAACTCTTTAATAACTAAACAAATGGCATGCCTTGGTTTAGCTATTTGTTTCTGAACAACTGGGTTTTATATTGTAGCCCGTTGGGGAATGTTAATGTAGTGTAGGCCTAGTATTAGTTGGAATTGCATACTTTAGACTGACTTGGTAATGTAGTTATTACATACAATAAACTTGTAACACATGGTGGCAAATACAGTGGAGCACATGCAGTACATTCGGAAAGTATTCAGACCCCTTCCTTTTTTCCAAATTTTATGTTACAACCTTATTCTAAAAATAATAAAATAATGTCAAAGCGAAAACAGGTTTTTAGAAATTTGTGCAAATGTATAATAGAACAGATACATTTTCATAAGTATTCGGACCCTTTGCTTTGAGTAAAACCAAGCCATGAGGTTGAAGGAATTGTCCGTAGAGCTCCGAGACAGAATTGTGTCGAGGCACAGATCTGGGGAAGGGTACCAAAAAATGTATGCAGCATTGAAGGTCCCCCAAGAACACGGTGGCCTCCATCATTCTTAAATGGAAGAAGTTTGGAACCACCAAGGCTCTTCCTAGAGCTGGCCGCCCAGTCAAACTGAGCAAGCGGGGGAGAAGGGCCTTGGTCATGGAGGTGACCAAGAACCCAATGGTCACACTGACAGAGCTCCAGAGTTCCTCTGTGGAGATGGTTGTCCTTCTAGAAGGTTCTCCCATCTCTGCAGCACTCCACCAATCAGGCCTTTATGGTAGAGTGGTCAGACGGAAGCCACTCCTCAGTAAAAGGCACATAACAGCCCGCTTGGAGTTTGTCAAAAGGCACCTAAACAAGTTTCTCTGGTCTGATGAAACCAAGATTGAACACTTTGGCCTGAATGCCAAGCGTCACAACTGGAGGAAACCTGGCACCATCCCTACGGTAAAGCATGGTGGTGGCAGCAACATGCTGTGGGGATGTTTTTCAGTAACAGGGACTGGGAGACTAGTCAGAGTCGAAGGAAAGATGCAAAGTACAGAGAGATCCTTGATGAAAACCTGCTCCAGAGCACTCAGGACCTCAGACTGGGGTGAAGGTTCACCTTCCAACAGGACAACAACCCTAAGCACACAGCCAACACAACGACAGGAGTGGCTTCGGAACAAGTCTCAATGTCCTTGTAATCGCTGCCAAAGGTGCTTCAACAAAGTACTGAGTAAAGGGGTCTGACTTTTTATGTAAATGTAATATTTTGTTTTATTCTTAACCTGTTTTTGCTTTGTCATTATGGGGTATTGTGTGTCGATTGAGGGGGGAAAAAATATTTAATCAATTTTAGAATAAGGCTGTAACGTAACAAACTGGAAAAAGTGAAGGAGTCTGAATTCTTTCTGTATGCACTGTAAGTATAATTGTATTTCTTTACTACAGTACTCTCCTGTGCATGCTTCCACTCCATGCATATATGGTATACCACCACCGTGCTATGCTCATAGCAATAGAATGTCATTCGAACTTCATGGCTACACTACTCAATGCAGTTGTCAGAAACTATGTTGACTCAGTGCGTGTCATGTCATTGTTATGGGTCATTTACCTAATGGACCATTCAATATGACTGCTGGTTGAGTAAGAGCAAACCAAGGCTTCTCTAGCAGCTCTCTCTGTTTCTCTCTGCTTGTTATGTTCACCACGAAACAATGGGTACATTCACAATATTGTCACAGATTTCTGTTCACACAAGACGTGTGTGTTTGTGTACTATTGGTGTGTTGTAAAATGTGTAGCCTGCATGCCAGTAAGACAGTGCTCAGCCTGTAGATGGATGTCAAACTGTTTCTTTGATGGCCTGTCAGTCTGTGGAGCAGTGTTCTGTCAGTCTCTGTGGAGCAGTGGCCTGTCAGTCTCTGTGGAGCAGTGGTTCCCGTCAGTCAGTCCAGGGTTGTTTGACTGTGCCGTCACCTTTTATTCCCCAACTCTGATACCTGCTTTCTCTTCTCACGTTGTCGCGTTCTATTGTAACACAAGGATTCCTCGCCCCACACAGACAGAGCCCCTTCCAGCACCAATTAGTGTCTCTGTCTAGGAACAGCTGTGAGGCTAATGTGTTTGACAGAGGGAAGGTTCAACGCCCACCACCCCTCCCTGTCCCCCACATCACTGCAGTGCCATACAGTTCAGGTTAGGACCTCTTGGTCAACTGGGGATCACACGAGACCCATATAGGAACTAAACGGACAAACAGACTTGTTTATCTCAAAGAGATACATGCATCTGACAACATGGTTATGCATTTAAAGGGACTTAAAAAGGAACACTCATTTTGAATGAGATGAATCATTCACAGCAACGTAAACTAAGGCTTAGACTTAATCCGAAATGAGTTAATGTACTATACAGTGTAGCTAAGCTAACACTTATGGTAACTTGGCATAGTGATTGCTGGTGATTTGAAGTTCAGTTGGTATTGATAGTTCTGGTGACCATGATAAAGTATGATTCTTCAGTTGTTCCTGTATGGAACTGTCTGTACCCAAATTAAATGTAATATCCTGAGCTTTGCTGCTGCTACATTTAGCTTAGACTAACCTTGAGAAGAACAACAGTATTGCTGGGAACTGCATCTCTTAGTGTTCACTGTTTCCAGACCAGCACAATTACCATGTGGCCTGGATGTGGAACTACAGTATTTACAGTATATATTACGCATACTAGATGCATATTCTCAGATGAATATTGGCATTAGGTCTGTCGTAATCTTCAGGCTAGATGCTACAGACAAAACAACTGACCTCAAAGTTCTGGTGGGATTCTCTAATTGTTTTGTTTTTGCTGGCACTGACTGGCTTGTCTCACTCACTCTCAAACTGTTTTCTGTGGAACTGGTGCCTGCCTACCACAGGGATATCAACACTCTAATTTTTCCCCTTATGAATCCTGGCCCCGTTTCGCACGACTTCCCATGTCTCGTCTCCGACCCCTCTCTTTTTGCTGTTTTGCTCTCCCGCTTGCTCTTTCCTCTCTCTCCCTCTCTCTACTAGTCTTTTATAACATTATCTATTTGTTTAACAAACACCCTTGCCCTCAGTGAATTGCACTGGTATGCTGTTTTTAGCATTCATTTACTATTTAAGGGCATGATATACCTGTGTCTGTCTGTCTCTGTAAAATTATCAATCAAGTGAATTCGATCTGTTTCTCTCCGCTTACCTTTCATCCCTGTTTCTCATGCCAGGGTGTTTTCTGGTAAGCGTCAGAATGATGGGGGATGAATGAATGAAATTGAGGATGCAAATTGCCACTGTCCCCCATAGACTGGACTGTTGTGACCTCATCAATATAAGGCCGATGACTGTAACATATGTCTGGTGTTTTTATATAGATCTCATGCTATTCAACGCTTCCTGGTTTGTTCCTTAGGGAGTGACTCAGTCAGTCAACCGTCAACATGCTGTATGTCCTACGCACCGTCCTCTTGTGCAGCAAGTGTGTGTGTACGTGTGGTTGACTTATCACCTAAGAATGTGTGGATATTTCACGCCCATAATACGTCTTCCTTGCTCTATTGCATGGTTTACAGCAACATGTGACATCAGCTGGAGACCAGTTATGAGTCATGATTTCTGGGAGACTAACCTTATCCTCTCCAATGTGTTGCTTGTTTGTTTATTCTGCTCTCTGTCTGCAGTTTCTGTAGTAATTATGTTTGTACTCTTGACAGGAAGTGTATTGAAACCGTATTGAAACCATCCCACTCTCTTTCCATGCTGGTGGGGAGAAGTCTCAGTTCAATGTTAGAAACTCGGCAGCCAATAAGAGTGGAATTCAGAGCAGCCTTCAGCTTTAAGCCTGGCTAAGTCTGTATTGTGGTCTAGTGTAACACTCTGTACAGTCGTGGCAAAAAGTTTTGAGAATTACATAAATATTAATTTTCAAAGTCTGCTGCCTCAGTTTGTATGATGGCAATTTGCATATACTCCAGAATGTTATGAAGAGTGATCAGATGAATTGCAATTAATTGCAAAGTCCCTCTTTGCCATGCAAATGAACTGAATCCCCCAAAAACATTTCCACTGCATTTCAGCCCTGCCACAAAAGGACCAGCTGACATGTCAGTGATTCTCTCGTTAACACAGGTGTGAGTGTTGATGAGGACAAGGTTGGAGATCACTCTGTCATGCTGATTGAGTTCGAATAACAGACTGGAAGCTTCAAAAGGAGGGTGGTGCTTGGAATCATTGTTATTCTTATGTCAACCATGGTTACCTGCAAGGAAACACCTGCCGTCATCATTGCTTTGCACAAAAAGGTCTTCACAGGCAAGGATATTGCTGCCAGTAAGATTGCACCTAAATCAACCATTTATCGGATCAAGAACAATTTAACAGAGAGCTGTTCAATTGTTGTGAAGAAGGCTTCAGGGCGCCCAAGAAAGTCCAGCAAGCGCCAAGACCGTCGCCTAAAGTTGATTCCGCTGCGGGATCGGGGCACCACCAGTACAGAGCTTGCTCAGGAATGGCAGCGGGCAGGTGTGCATCTGCACGCACAGTGAGGCGAAGACTAATGGAGGATGGCCTTGTGTCAAGAAGGGCAGCAAAGAAGCCACTTCTCTCCAGGAAAAACATCAGGGACAGACTGATATTCTACAATAGGTACAGGGATTGGACTGCTGAGGACTGGGGTAAAGTCATTTTCTCTGAATCCCCTTTCCGATTTGTTTGGGGCATCCGGAAAAAAGCTTGTCCGGAGAAGACAAGGTGAGCGCTACCATCACTCCTGTGTCATGCCAACAGTAAAGCATCCTGAGACCATTCATGTGTGGGGTTGCTTCTCAGCCAAGGGAGTGGGCTCACTCACAATTTTGCCTAAGAACACAGCCATGAATAAAGAATGGTACCAACACGTCCTCCGAGAGCAACTTCTCCCAACCATCCAGGAACAGTTTGGTGACGAACAATGCCTTATCCAGCATGATGGAGCACCTTGCCATAAGGCAAAAGTGATAACAGTGGCTCGAGGAACAAAACATTGATATTTTGGGTTCATGGCCAGGAAACTCCCCTGACCTTAATCACATTGAACTTGTGGTCAATCCTCAAGAGGCAGGTGGACAAACAAAAACCCACAAATTCCGACAAACTCCAAGCATTGATTGTGCAAGAATGGGCTGCCATCAGTGTGGCTCAGAAGTTAATTGACAGCATGCCAGGGCGGATTGCAGAGGTCTTGAAAAAGAAGGGTCAACACTGCAAATATTGACTCTTTGCATCAACTTCATGTAATTGTCAATAAAAGCCTTTGTAATTATACTTCAGTATTCCATAGTAACATCGGACAAAAATATCTAAACACTGAAGCAGAAAACTTTGTAGAAATTAATATTTGTGTCATTCTGAAAACTTTTGTCCACGACTGTACTTTAACATGACAGTGGAATGTAGCAACAACCAGCTCAGGCCTAGTTCATACTGTAACGTTACTGTTGAAGACATACTGTAGAGTTAGTTAGGGCCCAGTCTATAGTGGAAAATCAATCCCTTTTTACGAATAGGGCAGCAGTAGGCCTATTATTTTCTATCCCCCTTGCCTTCATCTTATATCTTGTAATAAGCATCATGCCATTCCCCTCCCTCTCTCCCTCCCTCTCTAGATGATGAGGTGGACTTGCAGCATAGTACGACAGGGAGCGAGGGGGGGAACTCATCAGGCGAAACCCCTCCCTCCAAACGCAAGGGCAAGTTCTCCAGCTTCGGCAATATGTTCAAGCCCTGGAAGTGGAGGAAGAAGAAGAGCAGTGAGACGTTTCTGGAAACCTCAATAGGTACCTACCCTTTAGAAATATGGATTGTACAACTGTAAGGACCTGTTATCTTAAGTCAGCTCAAGTCTTCATGGTCTCAGACAATGTTACTCATCAAGCCACCTCTGTTATGGGAAAATTAAACATTTGTTTACTTTCAGTGTTGGAGAGGAAGATCTCGGTAAGGAGACCTCGTCAGGAGCTGATTGACAGGGGAGTGCTGAAAGAACTTCCAGAGAATGGTATGCAGACCAATGCCCGTATCCACAAAGCCCCTCCGAGTAAGGAGTGCTGATTTAGGACCGGTTTAGCCTTTTAGATCATAATGAATATGATTATATGGAAAGATCCTAGCTCTGCACTCCAACTCTGAGATGCTTTGTGCATACGGGCCCTGATAGATAAAGGACCTACAGAGATACTAGTGGCCTATATTTTATGAACGAGAAACAAAACTATAGTAGGGTAACAATTTTAGAGAATATTGATGTAGAGCATATCTTTGCTGACCTCAAATTCCTTATCCGTATGTGTTTCTGTGTGACAGAGAGCAACGATGTGAACCACTCCAAAGTTCCGGGGGTGAAGAATGGCCAGCCAGTATCCATGGACGTTGACCGGGTGTCAGAGACGGGGGTGAGGGGGTCGCGGGGGGAGCCAGGCCCAGGGCTCAATCCCACTTGGCTGCCCCAGGGAGTGGACCCCCGGCGGGGCACTGTCCCTTCAGACGACCCCCGGAGCAGGATCAGGGTGCCCTCCGATGCCTCTCGCTCCAACCGAGCCCCACTGGACGTTGACTCGCACGCCAGGCTATCGGCCATAGATCTGGAGAGACGGAGCAGACTGCCCTCTGACGTGTCGGAGAGGAAAGGAGGGTCACTACCGAGAGGACCTGCTCCGGAGGACGGGAAGCACCGGAGAGAGGGGAAAGAGGACAAGCGAGAGGAGAGGCGAGATGGGAAAGAGGACAAGCGAGAGGAGAGGCGAGATGGGAAAGAGGAGAGGCGAGATGGGAAAGAGGAGAGGCGAGATGGGAAAGAGGAGAGGCGAGATGGGAAAGAGGAGAGGCGAGATGGGAAAGAGGAGAGGCGAGATGGGAAAGAGGAGAGGCGAGAGAGGCGAGATTTGAAAGAGGAAAGGAAAGAGAGGAGAGATCCTTGTGATGAGAGAGAAAGAAAGGATCAGAGGGAGGAGAGAGACCGGGAGGGAGGCGAACGGAGGGATGATAAAGACAAGGAAAAGAGAGACAGGAGAGATGACAGGGAAAAGAGGGACAGAGATTATCGAGAGGAGGAGAAGAGAGATGGGAAAGGAGAAAAAGATGACCGGAGAGAGGGAAAAGAGAAAAGAGACGAGAAGAGAGATGATCGAGAGAGGAGGGATGACAAGAGAATCGATTGTGAAAGGAGAGATGCTCGTGATCGCAGGGACGATGGGGAGGAGAAGGATAGGAGAAGGAGTCCTAGGGCTGGGAAACCAGAGACTATCTTGAGACCTGTAGAAGGGAGTCGTCCGGTGGTCAGACCCCACTCTGAGATGGAGCTGAGGCCCAGTTTCCAGAAGACCTCCTCAGAGGACCGTGGTAGCAGGGTCCGCCCTGCCTCCGAGACTTACTGTGGAAGCACCCTGCCCAGGTACATGACATCTGAGGAGACCAAACGAGGGGAGACCCGCGGAAGAGCAGGTAAGAAACTGCCTGGGATGTGTAAGTAAATCCTCTCACTTGTACATCTGAATGTTGCTCTTCAGGTGTTGGAGAAGTTCAACAATTATTAGTGGAAAAAAGCATTTTAAAGCAGTTTATTGGGCACTTTGCAAGGGCAATGTCTGCTAGTTGAGTGTCTAGGAGATTCTTTCAAATCTACTGTGTTGTGTGTGTATATATGGTAACTTGTAAATCTCCTTGTTCTCACCTCTGTGAAAGGTGTGAGGACTTGACCAGTATCCGTCTTTTAGTTAGTTAATCTATTAAAAAGCTGCTTATTGTCTAACGTTGAGTTGCAGCTTATCTCAGCTCTGTGTTCTATGTGCTCAGCACTGTACCGTAACAGTGTGTGTTTGAGGCTGCACTTTGAGCCCGAAGGACCAGGTGGAATAGAAACACTTATTATCCTTCTGACATCCGGTCTGTCTCCGTGTTTTGTCTCTGTCGGTCTCCGTGTTTTGTCTGTAGAGTCCACTGGTGTCCGCTTCGCCCCAGGCCTCACCCCAGACCCTGACTCCGCCTTTAACTCCTCTTCCTCCCGGAGAGCTCAGCCTCCTGCCAAACAGGCCACGCTCCCTCCCAAGGGCCAACCCACCACCACCTCCTCCACGGAGCCTGGCCGGACCTCCACCCCACCTTCCTCCTCCTCCTCTACTTCCTCCACCTCCTCTGCAATAGCGGTGGCCAAGCCACCCAGGACTGTTTCCCTGGTCATCAGTGATGACCCTCCTCCCAGCCCCGTCCCCCCTGCGCGGTTCAGCCATGTACCCCCATCCTTCACCCCGGGAGAGTCGGCCACCCCTCCCCCTGTACCCCCCCATGCCAAGCAGCCACCTGTACCCCCACCCAAACCCACCAACCGCAACAGCAACCTCGCTCTGCTTGGTGAGTTTACCCTGCTTCTGCTCCCTGTTTGTACTGCTGTTTCACTCCATAATGTTACTGGTTATCATTGTTTTACGTAGGTTTATGGATGAGGTAAGTCCGGTACCCCTCAAGTAAAGTGTTACAATTACGTTTGACCTTTTTGAACCCAGATCAATGACTCTGGTGTTTCTAAGTGTCCTGTTTCAACAGAATATGTCCTCCTGCAGTATAGTGGTTGGTCTCGATGTGTACTGAAACACAGGGTGTTCTATGCAGTACTTAGGACTTTTCTCAATTGGATTTGCTTAACTCCTGCATCCTCTCTCACATCCTTTTGAAAAAAGTCCAAGTTAATCGAGGAGAGGGAATGTGGAAGAAAATGCGACTGTCCTCCACTCACATCAGGCAAATTACTTTTATAGGGATGGATCCCAAAATAAATGTATAAAGTAATAAAAACAAATTGTTAGTTTAGCAAGACATTTTTATAGATAAAACGATAAGTAGCATATCATTTTTAAACGTTTGCATCATTTTCTCCTTTGAGAAAACAATGGTATGTGGCAGAGTTTAAAACTCTTCCGTAAATGACTTGAGTAGAATATACTTGTGCTTCTTCGCCAAAACAAGGCTATTGTGGAGGGGAGGACCATCTTCCATTTGCCTACTAACGAATTGACACGTTCCTCGACCACTCATCGGTTTTCCGGTCACAGAGGAGAGAGGGCGGAGGACAGACTTATGTCCAAACAAAAAAAGGCCCTAGTCTGCAGTTTGTGTACAGTGAGACAGTCTCCAAAGAGAGGGGCAGGCAAGGGCTTTTCTTTACCAGGGTTATTCAAGCTCGGCTCTCACACACACACACACACACACACACACACACACACACACACACACACAATGCTGTGCTGGCGCTCTTCCAACAGGCCTGGAGCAACTCCAGAGCATCCAGGGCTCTGATTTGGCTGCCTCAGTTTTCCATATCTGCTGCCCTAGGTCTGGAGCCCATTCCAACAGTCTGTATAGTAACAGTTGTTGTGACTAGGGCTGTTGTGGTGACCGGTAATTAGTAGCTTACCAAACTTGCTAACGGCCAGGTACTCAGCACTCTATTATCCCTCTAATCACTCTGGCATCAATGAAAATCTAATCAAACACTTCATGAGAGCCCATGAGCTCATGTTGTGCAACATTTCTATAGGCTATCAAACGGTGATGGCCTCTATTAAAAAGAGGAGGATCCCATTAGATTTCTATAGGCTAGACCTACTGTATTTCTCAACTTTCCTAATATTAAGCACATTGCTTAATATTAGCAGGAGTATAGCCTACCTGGTTGGCATTAAAGTGAACTACAGGAAAAGCGTCCTCCATGACCTATTTAAGTGCAGAGATTACATGTATTTTTTTCACCTGCCCCTGTTTTAAAACAGGTGCATGACAATGGTCCATTCTAAATCAAAACGGATTTCACAAATATGTTATTTAGTATATGTAAAGACGAGATTAAATCAAGAATAGTCTGATGGGTGACAATATTAGCCTATCACTTGTGAATTATATATTATCACTTGTGAACGATGCCCAGCTTAAGGCAAGAAACAATGCCTTTTTTCTTATTTCAACTTTTTCGAGTCCTAGTCCACACCTCATGTAGCCTAGCACCACCACTAGGCCAATATGTTTTGATAAGGTTTGCATCACAGCTAAAATTACCAAATAGCTCCTTAAAATGAAGCACATGAACCCGCTTTCCAACCGGTGTGGAGCCTAACTGGCATACATAAGCAGCGCACGAGTTTCAAGTTTGGGGAAGATCATTTTCACCATTTTAAAAATGCACCTTTATCATAAAAGCATTGCATGCATAACTGCATTTGTGGTCACTTTTGATAAAGGTGTTTTCCCACTAATGGAACATTGGCGCTTCTAGCCTACTGCCGTGTGCATTGCTGCGCTTATAGTGTGAAGCAGGCAGCACTCAGGGAGAAGGGCTGCAAAAGGCATGGATTCTTTTTAGGGTACATTATTTCCACACACAGGGGATGCCGGCGGGAAATTCAAAGCATTATCAGGTGCTTCTCGAATTGTGAATGAGAGACTGATGAAGTGTGAACAGTCTGCGCAAAAAACAAAGCAGAGCTCATGTCTTTCAAGTTACTTTTTTTCAAATCATCATTAGTCGCATCATGCAGCCTTACAATGTATTAAACATCAAAACATGTAGCCCAATGTTTGTAGAACAACTAAAGGTACATTATTAACTCTGAATTAACCATATAGGAGTACCTACTTCGTTGTTAACCGCTCAGCACATGTCCGCACATATCCATTATTTTATTCAGCTTTGTTCAGTTGTATTCTTCATACTATAAAATAATGCCATAGAATTCTAAGCAAATCTTGTCTGCTAAATGAACTAGTGTAGTCCACAGCCATATGGCATAGCCAGATCAGGGCCTAACATAAGGACAACTCGGTATGCTATTCTGTTCTTATGAAATGGACTACATTTTCTTCATATGCATCTTCAGACCTGTCTAAAATAAGTAATGGATTTATTGTGAAGGTATAGGCTATAATACATGGATTTATTAGACTTAAAATGTAGATGTTCCAAAGGTCCGCATCAGTGGTTTGTAGGCTGTGTGTGGAAGCCAGGAGATGCTTAAAAATAATGGATTAAGACTAATAAAATGCTTTTCAGGTTGTTTTCAAATTCCGGTTTTGATACTGCACGGAATGATTTTCATCTGAAGCATAGGATAAGATATGGGCCATGCTGCTAATAGATTTGATATCATCATGATTTAAAAAATATATCCCATCCATCCACAGATTAAAAATGCATTGTGCCTTCATGAAACTAAACAACTCGTCATAATCCTTTTAACCAGTTTGCTTAAGTGTGAATGTGATGCTTTGATGCCCTCTCTCCCTCTGACCTCTGTCAGTTCTGTCCTTGTAAATGACCAGTATTCATTCTGTTTGTTTTTTTGTTCCATAGCGGAGCTCTCTCAGGCTGGCAGTGGTGTCATTGTGTTTCCTGCCCCCACCAGGCGCTCTCCACCCACTCCGCCCAAGAGGATGACCCCCGTCACCAAGAGCCTCTCCGACGACCCGTCCCTTGAGGCAGAGACCTCCTTCCCATCTAGTTCTGCCCCTGTTCCAGTCCCCATACCTACTGTCTCTGTACCCCCCAGCGCTGACCAAGATGCCAATCGGGACACCCTTAAGGCAGTAGGCTTCCAACTACCCACCTCTGACCCTGTACCACGACCTCTGTCCCATATACCCATGTCAACTCCTAGCTCCCACCCCCACCTACCTCTCCCCAACTCTGTCTCCGTCCCCCTCCCTATCCATCAGAAGGATCCTCCCAGCCCCACCACAGAGCCACCCAACCACCCCCCAGCCTCAGTCCCAGCCATCCCCTTGCACATCCTGATCCAGCGGGCCCTGTGCTCCCCCAGCCCGGCCCAGGCTAACCCAGACGGATCCCAGAGAGCCCACTCCATGCTGTTTGAGTCCCCTCCAGAGTTCCTCACTGAGGCTGGAGTCCGACGCTCTCTACCCGTCACCATAGAACTGCTCAGACTGTGAGTGCTGAACTTATCATGCTTCCATAATGTCACAGCATGTCTATTAACCACAATATCAACTGGAACAATATTGAGCTAAAAATGTGGCTCCGATCATAACAGAAAAATTATAGACATACTTCAAACACACGATCACACACTATTCAACAGAGTCAGACAATTGTTGACATTTGTCCCTCTTTCTTTCGATCCCTCTCTCCAGACCTGAGGATGATGACTTCAACATGGAGGAGGAGTTGGAGAAGCTTCACCCCAGGCGGATGCTGCCCTCCCAGCCCCCCAGGCAGCCTGAGCTGGAGCCCAGGAGCAGAAGGGGTCTGATGGGGGAACCCACGGTCAGTGTGATCCCAGAGGGCCGGGGGCACGGAGACAGCAGTGAGGAGGATGAAGATGAGGAGTCGGACTCTGACGGACCCATCCTCTACAGAGATGACGATGAAGACGAGGACGAAGATCCACCAAGTAAGTAGATCTAAAGTCTGTTGATGATATCACATGGGTCTGGTGTTTATTGTAGATCTGAAGTCTGTTGATGATATCACATGGGTCTGGTGTTTATTGTAGATCTGAAGTCTGTTGATGATATCACATGGGTCTGGTGTTGATTTCAATCTCAGAAGTAAAAAAAGTACAATACTATTAGGAAGACACTTTCATTATTAGTGAACATCAATAAGGGAAATTCAATTTGAGCCTGTCTTTTGATTTTCTTCCTTCATTGTATGCATTTTACCTCTTGCAAATGAGTAGTCTAATGTGATGCAGAGCCCCAAGTTAAACTGTGTCTGTTTTTGTCTGCACCACCCAGGTGCCTTGGCGAGCCGTGTGACGAGGAAGGACACCCTGGCCCTGAAGCTGGAGAGACAGCAGGAGAGAGAGGAGCAGGAGGGAGGAGAAGGACAGGACGGAGTCGGCTGGCAGAGCAGAGAGCAGTGGGAGGCACTCAGGAACAAGATCGGTACTACGCTCAACAGGTAACTACATCCAGAGACGGGTGTGTGTTGGGAGGGGGGAGGGGTGTTCCCCTATCCTGAACGTGTGCGTGTGCGCTCCCCTATCATCAACAGGCGTGTGTTGTGTGTTTCTTTAATCAGGAGGTTGAGTCAGAGACCCACAGCAGAGGAGTTGGAGCAGAGAAACATCCTTCCAGGTAACTCTCTCGCTATCATATTTTTTGTCTGCATTTTTATGTCAGGTTTTATTATAATGTTTCCAGTCAATATCAACTTCATGCTTCATTCATTTCCCCTCCTCAGATGCTTTAATGTCTGTTACATCTAAATAGACAAGCATCTCTCTGGTTTTACTAGTAACCAAAACTGTATCTAATACAGTGTGAGATGTCAATGTGTTGTAGACATCTGCCATACATCAGTCTACCCTCTAGTGGTCTGTAAAAGTACTTCCATTCAAGAAAAGATATGGCTTGCTTCACTGTGTAATTTGACCATTGCACTTGTTTGTTCTTGAGTTTAGCATTGGGACCAAAACGTTAGTGCCAACACTTTTTAAGAAGTTGAGATTATATTTTCGAAAACATATTTCTGCTCAGGTATCCAAAATGGAATGTTTTCACATGTCTTATGGTTGTCCTCAGACTACTCTGAAAGCGCTACTTAAAAGCTTTGTAAAAGGACTACACAATGTGCAGAGTTCGTCTTAGACAAAGGACGTCCTTGTCCCCGAGAGGGGAAAGACTGATTTAAAACAACTCCTGTGCTGTGTAGACGCCAGGAGAAGCTCAGGGCCCTGAGTGCTTGTCTAGGATCAGGTCCCCCCTGACCATATAATCATATTCATTATGACCTAAAAGGAAAAACAGATTCTAGATCAGCACTCCTATTCTGAGCCGCTTAGTGAATATGGGTGCTGTCTGTCTCTGTCTCTCTCTGTATGTCTCTGACCGACTGCCTGCCTGCCCGCCTCTGACCGACTGCCTGCCTGCCCGCCTCTGACCGACTGCCTGCCTGCCCGCCTCTGACCGACTGCCTGCCTGCTCGCCTCTGACCGACTGCCTGCCCGCCTCTGACCGACTGCCTGCCTGCCCGCCTCTGACCGACTGCGGTGTTTCTGTCTGTCTGTCTGCCCTCTAACCAACTGCAGTGTTTCTGTCTGTCCTCTGACCGACTGCCTGCCTGCCCGCCTCTGACCGACTGCCTGCCCGCCTCTGACCGACTGCCTGCCTGCCTCTGACCGACTGCGGTGTTTGTCTGTCCTCTAACCGACTGCGGTGTCTGTCTGTCCTCTAACCGACTGCGGTGTCTATCTGTCCTCTAACCGACTGCGTTGTTTGTCTGTCCTCTAACCGACTGCGTTGTTTGTCTGTCCTCTAACCGACTGCGTTGTTTGTCTGTCCTCTAACCGACTGCGTTGTTTGTCTGTCCTCTAACCGACTGCGTTGTTTGTCTGTCCTCTAACCGACTGCGTTGTTTGTCTGTCCTCTAACCGACTGCGTTGTTTGTCTGTCCTCTAACCGACTGCGTTGTTTGTCTGTCCTCTAACCGACTGCGTTGTTTGTCTGTCCTCTAACCGACTGCGTTGTTTGTCTGTCCTCTAACCGACTGCGTTGTTTGTCTGTCCTCTAACCGACTGCGTTGTTTGTCTGTCCTCTAACCGACTGCGTTGTTTGTCTGTCCTCTAACCGACTGCGTTGTTTGTCTGTCCTCTAACCGACTGCGTTGTTTGTCTGTCCTCTAACTGACTGCGTTGTTTGTCTGTCCTCTAACTGACTGCGTTGTTTGTTTGTCCTCTAACCGACTGCGTTGTTTGTCTGTCCTCTAACCGACTGCGGTGTTTCTGTCTGTATGTCTGTCTGGCCTCTGATGGAATGTCTTGTCTTATTGTAGCCAGGAACGAAGCTGATATCAGGGCAGAGAGGAGCGAGATCAAACGCAGACTAACGAGAAAGGTTCGCCTGACACACACACTGCAGAATGAAAATACACAAAGATACAGTACATTATCCTGCATATATACACACACTCCGGTGACAAAACAATCATACACAGATATACAAATAAAACACTCAAATGTAACTAATCACCATAAAGTGTTAACTTAGCATTTTAGTTCCAGACAGTCAGTGTGTTTTCTTTCTACCCTGCAGCTGTCCCAGAGGCCCACCATAGCAGAGCTTCAGGCCAGGAAGATCCTGCGTTTCCATGAGTACGTAGAGTGTACCACAACTCAAGACTACGACCGCCGTGCAGACAAACCCTGGACCAAGCTCACGCCCTCTGATAAGGTGAGACTCAGTTAAAGGGCATTTTCAAAAATGTTCAGCTTCATATTAATCATCTCTAGCACCATCCCAACATCATGTGACAATGGCGCGTTTATATGTTTTGTGAAAAAAGATGGATGTTTCCAATGACATCATCAGTGTGCATCATGTGATTTTGACCAACTATGAGTATGCATTAACTACAAATTGCCTAATTGTCTACTAATTGGTAGATGTCATCTTTTTTTACTACAAAACATAAACATAGCTATTTTCATATGTTGAGGTGGTCCTGGAGATGATGAATATAAGGTTGTAAAAAATGGTAAGTGTGCTCCTCAACTGTAATAGAGAGTCATAGTAATAACACTTTTAAACCTTTGTACCTTTATTTATACCAGGAAGTCTTCTGAGGTTTAAACCTCTTCATACTGAGAGATCTTTTATCATTTCAGCAGGGTTTTGAATTCCAGACACATACTGTGTCAAACAAAAATCCCAAGAATGCAATATAATCGCTTCTTAATGGCTGTGCTGAGTTGTCCCCAGGATATTACCTGGTCCAGTGAAGCTAGGAGAAGAGGTTGAAACAGAAATTATAGCATACTTTTTGCTATTGAGGTTTAAAATCCGTCACCATTTCTTAGATGAGAACTGACATTTGCGGTTTAATTTTTTTTTATTTGCAGAACTTTTATTGGCAAGTTAAACTATTGAAGTTCATATTTATGATTGGATGGAAGTTCTGAGGTGCCAGGATTTGGATATGAGGCAGGATTTGGATACGTGTGCCATCGCAAAAAAAGAAAGGTCCTCCTACTGTCAACTGTGTTTATTTTCAGCAAACTTAACATGTGTAAATATTTGTATGAACATAAGATTCAACAACTGAGACAAACTGAATAAGTTCCACAGACATGTGACTAATAGTAATGGAATAATGTGTCCCTAAACAAAGGGGGGGGGTCAAAATCAAAAGTAACAGTCAGTATCTGGTGTGGCCACCAGCTGCATTAACTACTGCAGTGCATCTCCTCCGCATGGACTGCACCAGATTTGGCAGTTCTTGCTGTGAGATTTCTGGGGGGAATTAGCCCTGGCCCTCACCCTCCGATCCAACAGGTCCCAGACTCAATGAGATTGAGATCTGGGCTCTTCGCTGGCCATGGCTGAACACTGACAAATCACGCACAGAACAAGCAGTATGGCTGGTGGCATTGTCATGCTGGAGGGTCATGTCAGGATGAGACTTCGGGAAGGATACCACATGAGGGAGGAGGATGTCTTCCCTGTAACGCACAGCGTTGAGATTGCCTGCAATGACAACAAGCTCAGTCCGATGATGCTGTGACACACCGCCCCAGACCATGATGGACCCTCCACCTCCGAATCGATCCCGGTCCAGAGTACAGAGCTCAGTGTAACGCTCATTACTTCGACGATAAACGCGAATCTGACCATCACCCCTGGTGAGACAAAACCGCGACTCGTCGTTGAAGAGCACATTTTGCCAGTCCTGTCTGGTCCAGCGACGGTGGGTTTGTGCCCATAGGTGACATTGTTGTCGTTGATGTCTGGTGAGGACCTGTCTTACAACAGGCCTACAAGCCCCCAGTCCAGCCTCTCTCAGCCTGTTGCGGACAGTCGGAGCACTGATGGAGGGATTGTGTGTTCCTGGTGTAACTCAGGCAGTTGTTGTTGCCATCCTGTACCTGTCCCGCAGGTGTGATGTTCGGATGTACCGATCCTTGGCAGGTGTTGTTACACGTGGTCTGCCACTGCGAGGATGTTCAGCTGTCTGTCCTGTCTCCCTGTAGCGCTGTCTTAGGCTTCTCACAGTACGGACATTGCAATTTATTGCCCTGGCCACATCTACAGTCCTCATGCCTCCTTGCAGCATGCCTAAGGAATGTTCATGCAGATGAGCAGGGACCCTGGGCATGAGCAGGGACCCTACCGTCTGTAAGCTGTTAGTGTCTTAATGACCGTTCCACAGGTGCATATTCATTAACTGTTTATGGTTCATTGAATAAGCATGGGAAACGGTGTTTAAACGCTTTACAATGAAGATATGTGAAGTTGTTTGGATTTTTACAAATTATATTTGAAAGACAGGGTCCTGAAAGAGACATTTTATTTTTTTGCCGGAGTTTGTCTGACTCAGCTGGAGAGAAGAGCAGACACTGGCTTGCTTGTCAATTGATTCTCATTGAAAAAAGCCTGAAGTCTAGGCACTAATCGTTTGATCTATTTGTCTGTACTGTACAGAATTACAAAGTAGAACTGCTCTAGGTTGTTCCTGCCAGTATAGTGACTCCGGTGTTATGTGATGCATCTTCCCCCTCTATTATTTTCTATCTAGGCTGCCATCCGCAAGGAACTTAATGAGTTCAAGAGCTCTGAGATGGAGGTTCATGAAGAGAGCAGGATCTATACCAGGTTAGTGTCCTATACAACACCAATATCTATAAATTATTCAAAATGACTCCTCAGATTTAGCTGAACGCTTCAACATTTCTTCCAACTTCATGATTAATATTTGATTTACTTATATCCAGGCCTGGAACTCTAAACTAACCAGGATTTCTCTAAACCTCAACTGTTGTTGAATGTTGTAAGTTGCAATCCTATATCTTCCTAGCCAGTGTGCATCATGACTTTCCTCCATCCTCACTCCTCAGATTCCATCGGCCTTAGCTGTGCTCCCTGGCCTGGCTGCAAAAGAAGAAGTTGAATGCAATACGGAGCCGGGGGTTTGCAGGACTCCAATATGGAACGCACAGACCCCCTGGTGACTGCAATTACCACATTCCCTTGTCCTGGAACAAGCCTGTTCCTCTCCCGGAAGGCACAGTATTGATGGCTGTATCTGAAACCATGGCCTATCTGTGACCATGGACTATGAATTTGTGCATGTGGTCCCTTGGTCTATCCAGTCATTGTTGAAGCCACGGACTAGAGGTGAGTCCCATCGGTCCAAGCCCTCAAACCATGGGGCTACTGGTACTACTGTACTGCAGCGTTGAGCTTCCTGACAAGATGACCCATGGGGGAGCAGGAGGAGAACAACAGAGGTGGTGGTTTAGGCCTATTTCAGAGGACATTTTGTTACTTCGCTGTGCCAACACTGTGACTTACGATAGGCATGACAAAAGGGACAGAGATTGACAGAGAATGTCCTGTTTTGTTCATCACATCTACATTCTCTGTCACTACCTAAGGTAAGAATATTCCCAAGAGGCCTTCTGCACCTGCTTTTTAGACTTCCCTCAACACTTTGCCATATTTTTATTTGAGAAGAGGAAAGAATTGTGTACATATTGATTGTTGATCATGATGATGGTTGACATTCGTACACGGTGGTACTAATGATTTAATGTCCAAGTAAATGAGATACTGAACTTTGTTAGACTACATGACACTGGTGAAACCCTCCAACGTGTGTGTGTGTGTACCCACTGGTACTAGCCTTATCGCTGTTGGGACAATACATGGAGGGGTATGAAAACTGTACAGAGGAAATGTGAAATGGCTATATGTAGCCTACATATATCAGTGACGGGTTTAGTTAAAGGAAACTCAAATGTAGCCTCAACTAGTCAGCTTACTAGCTGTTTTACATAGACCTAGATCTTATTCAACAGCTCCATTCTCCCCATACACAATGATGTGCATTTTTACTGTATTCTGTACATTTTCTGACAGCCAATAATACAAGCTAACGAATTGTTTTTTCAGGCATAGTAATAAGGCACCGTATTGTTAAAATGGGAATTTAAAGTAAAAAAAATGTAATTTGTACAATTTGAAACATTAGAATAATTGAATAAGACCTAACTAACAAAGCTTACATGCACTATAATTATTTCACGGATGGTGTTGAAGGCCTGCAGTAGGAACATGGATATATTTTTACTTAAACATTTTGTTTTTATTATGTTACTTTGTATGTAGGCCAATGGTTGGCCTCAGCTGTATAAACTTATCCTGTAGATTTTACTTTATATTAAATACTGCATGTCTTCCTAATGTTAACAAAAATGTCTTTTAAATGTAATTAAAGTATTACAACAGTGCTATTTTCTAATAATGTTACAGACATTGGTACAGAAAAAGCGTCCCCTTATTTTGCAGATGTTTTTTATGAAGAGATCTTTAAAATTATTTGCAAACCTATTGTATAAATGAATGGTCAACTTGCACTCAAATTAAAATAAATGGTTTATCATGAAGAATGTTGTCAACTTGTAATTTTCCCAACCATTTGCCTTTTAAAAAGTACTCCATGTGAGGGCAGTATTACACAAACTGTATAGTTTGTCTGCTACTTGCAACTTCTATTCTGGGTGGAAAATACAGGGCATTTGTGTGTGTTTTTTTGGGTCAACAATAGCCTTGAAACTATTATGAGTCTTTCCTATCGCCATACATGTAGATGAGAAGTGTAGTCTACCGTGTACCCTAACTATGGCAATAGAGTATTCTTGTGTATCTTCTTCGACCGCTGGTTCGTGGGATAAACAGCCTTCCTCGATCAGACATGTTATATCATACTGCACATCGAGCCCCAAGTTAAATCGGGTCCTATTCGCTCCTCTCTTCAGCCTTTGAATTGCTAATCATGGAGTCGCGTAATAGAAATACATATTAAATGTGCCCATTCTACCTCATGTTAGTTCTTCTAAGCCAATTGGCCCAAGAATATTATTATGCCTTTTTTTGTTTAGCAAAGTGAACTAATATCTAATAGTCTTCCACTCTTTCTTTATTGCCTTTCATCTTTGATGTATTCTGTTTTTTGTTCCATTTTTTATTTTATTTCATTGAGTCTTTACACTATCAATTGTGGACAATGTGTTCCACCCGCAATAGCCGTCAGTGGGTCCTTACCGATACCGACGTCATTAAGAACCGCTGCATCATCGAGAGTATCATGACTGGCTGCATAACTGCTTGGTATGGCAAATGCACAGCCCTCGACCGCAAAGCACTACAGAGGGTGGTGCGAACAGCCCAGTACATCACTGGGGCCGAGCTCCCTGCCCTCCAGGACCTCTATCAGGCGGTGTCAGAGGAAGGCCCAGAAAATTGCCGTAGACTTCAGCCTCCCAAGCCATAGACTGTTGACTCTGCTACTGTCTGGCAAACGGTACCGTAGCATTGGCTCTCGAACCATCAGGGGAAGGAAAAAAATAAAAATGAATGCACTCACTACTTGTAAGTCACTCTGGATAAGACTGTCTGCTAAATTACAAAATAGCTTCTACCCCCAAGCCATAAAAGACTGCTAAATAGCTCATTAAATGGTTACCTCGACCCTATTTTGCACAGACTCTATGCACGCTTTAGACGGGTTGGCTGACAATGTCACAAACGATGCCCGCGCATCGATGAGGCAGAAGGATGGGTGGTGTTATGATTTCAGAAAGGTCAGATCTCTAGCAACAATGACAAGAAGCTGCCATGTTGGGAATCGTATGTGGCTCTGGAGAAAACCAGGCACAGCTCATCACCCGTCTAACACCATTCCTACCGTGAAGCATGGTTGTGGCAGCATCACGCTATGAGGATGCTTTAAATAGAGCCAAATACAGGCAAATCCTTGAGAACCCGCTTCAGAGTGCAAATGACAGACTAGGGCAAAGATTTACATTCCAACAGGACAACGACCCCAAGCATTCAGCCAAAGCAATGCTGGAATGGCTTCAGAACACAAATGTGAATGTCCTTGAGTGACCCAGCCAAAGCCCAGAATTGAATCCAATTTCAAATCTGAACTAAATTAAATTGCTGTTCTCTGCCGCTCCCATCTAGCTTAACAAAGCTGGAAAAAAAATCTGCTAGGAAGAATGGGAGAAAGTCCCTAAAACCAGATGTGCAAAGATGATATAGACATACCCAAGATGACTGAAAGCTGTAATCGCTGCCAAATGTGGTTCTACAAAGTATGGAATAAGGGTGTGAGATATAGTTCAGTTTCCATACATTTGCCAAAATTTCTAAAAACACGTTTTCCCTTTGTCATTATGGGGTATTGTGTGTAGATGGGTAAGAAAAATACATTTCATCCATTTTGAATCCAAGCTGTAACAACAAAATGTGGAATAAGTCAAGAGGTATGAATACTTTCTGAAGGCGCTGTTCACACACTCTCCACTGACACACAACCCACACAAGCATACATATACACATTCACTCATCATTTGCTGCTGTTACTCTGTTCTTTGTTTTAGTTTTGTCTATCCTGATGCCTAGTCACTTTACCCTGCTTCCATGTACATGTCTACCTCAAGTACCTCGTACCTCTGCACATTGATCTGGTATTCCCTGTATATACAGTGGGGCAAAAAAGTATTTAGTCAGCCACCAATTGTGCAAGTTCTCCCACTTAAAAAGATGAGAGGCCTGTAATTTTCATCATAGGTACACTTCAACTATGACAGACAAAATGAGTAAAAAAATCCAGAAAATCACATCGTAGGATTTTTAATGAATTTATTTGCATATTATGGTGGAAAATAAGTATTTGGTCAATAACAAAAGTTTCTCAATACGTTTTCTGTAAGTCTTCACAAGGTTTTCACATACTGTTGCTGGTATTTTGGCCCATTCCTCCATGCAGATCTCCTCTAGAGCAGTGATGTTTTGGGGCTGTTGCTGGGCAACACGGACTTTCAACTCCCTCCAAAGATTTTCTATGGGGTTGAGATCTGGAGACTGGCTAGGCCACTCCAGGACCTTGAAATGCTTCTTTCGAAGCCACTCCTTCGTTGCCCGGGTGGTGTGTTTGGGATCATTGTCATGCTGAAAGGTTTTCACTCAAAATCTCACGATACATGGCCCCATTCATTATTTCCTTTACACGGATCAGTCGTCCTGGTCCCTTTAAAGCAAAACAGCCCCAAAGCATGATGTTTCCACCCCCATGCTTCACAGTAGGTATGGTGTTCTTTGGATGCAACTCAGCATTCTTTGTCCTCCAAACATGACGAGTTGAGTTTTGACAAAAAAGTTATATTTTGGTTTCATCTGACCATATGACATTCTCCCAATCTTCTGGATCATCCAAATGCTCTCTAGCAAACTTCAGACAGGCCTGGACATGTACTGGCTTAAGCAGGGGGACACGTCTGCCACTGCAGGATTTGAGTCCCTGGCGGCGTAGTGTGTTACTGATGGTAGGCTTTGTTACTTTGGTCCCAGCACTCTGCAGGTCATTCACTAGGTCCCCCCGTGTGGTTCTGGGATTTTTGCTCACCGTTTTTGTGATCATTTTGACCCCACGGGGTGAGATCTTGCGTGGAGCCCCAGATCGAGGGAGATTCAGTGGTCTTGTATGTCTTCCATTTCCTAATAATTGCTCCCACAGTTGATTTCTTCAAACCAAGCTGCTTACCTATTGCAGATTCAGTCTTCCCAGCCTGGTGCAGGTCTACAATTTTGTTTCTCGAGTCCTTTGACATCTCTTTGGTCTTGGCCATAGTAAAGTTTGGAGTGTGACTGTTTGAGGTTGTGGACAGGTGTCTTTTATACTGATAACAAGTTCAAACAGGTGCCATTAATACAGGTAACGAGTGGAGGACAGAGGAGCCTCTTAACGAAAAAGTTACAGGTCTGTGAGAGCCAGAAATCTTGCTTGTTTGTAGGTGACCAAATACTTATTTTCCACCATAACTTGCAAATAAATTCATAAAAAATCCTACAATGTGATTTTCTGGATTTTTTTTCCTCACTTTGTCATAGTTGAAGTGTACTTATGATGAAAATTACAGGCCTCATCTTTTTAAGTGGGAGAACTTGCACAATTGGTGGCTGACTAAATATTTTTTTGCCCCACTGTAGCTTCATTCTTGTGTATTTAATTCCTTTGGTATTTTTTACTGCATTGTTAGGAAGGGCTCGAAGTAAGCATTTCACAGCTGTATTTGGCGCATGTGACATAAAATGTCCTTTAAATTGAAACCGGTTTTTATAGAAGACCAAATTGTTAGATTGGTGAGGCTTTGTGTTCCTGTTATATTACTTCCATTGAGTCCCTTGTAGAGCTTAAAGGAGGAATCCTACAGCACATCTACCAGAGGTGATCATACAGCTTCAGGTTCTGAGACATTCGGTGCTAGCGATTGCTCTGTAATAGTGATTGCAACCTATTATGCCCCACCCCCTCCTTCAAAAGAGAGTTAAAAAGATGACTAGATAAATGATAGGCTCTGTCCCAAATGGCTCCCAATTCCCTATATAATCACAACTTTTGATCATTTGGGACTCCGCCAGAGACTCCACTCACTGGTGTATAAAATGGATAGTAGAGTACTTATCTGGGGAGACACAAGACAATAAAATTGTGGCTTGCTCTTCAGCAGTAACCTATATTGCTATTATTTATAATGTATATTGGAGATCCATCTATATGCCTGTGTAGTTTTGTATTTCATCTCAAAGCATTTAGCCCATGGGCCCTCCCTGGTTCTGCCTTATTCAAGTTGCCATTGGAAACAATATGGTCCTGTTGAAAAAGTGTTAAATGGTGTTTCCTCTGAAGCAGATTATCAAAATCTTGTTAACCATTTCAAATACCAAAACAAACAAGGGTATATTTAATGTACCTTCTTGGCTCCTGGAAATGGTGGACCTTTCCAAGCTACTAAGACAGTATGGGTTACGAGAGTATGACAGTTTAACAACCCAATATCTACCATAACACTGACCCTACCTTTCCCTATTCAATGGACTGACAGTGGATGGATCTCTCTCTACCATGTAATTGTTGTTGTCATGTAGACTACTTTAGGCTTAGTTCCCCGTGACAGACGTTTGATTCTGGGTAACAAATCTATTCTATTGCACAACAGGTAAATGGAAGGTTTTGACGTGTAATTACAGTTATTCAGCTGAGCTGAATGCCAACTGGCACTACACCACTACTTACTTGTTCACAAAACACCCACTTATCTACCCATCTATTTCGGTCTATGTATTTGTTCACTTTAGTAAATTCTCCTGTACAGGATAATGTTGATCATGGATCTGAATTTGTGTTCATTTTGCTCCATTATAATGTTTTTATCAACAATATGCCTTTGGAACATAGTTGCTTGGTAACTATGGACAAATCTGATATATGGAAGGGATCATGGTTGTGTTGTCGATCTGGAAATTACAGTAATGAGATAGAAATCCTTTCTCATACAGTTCTTCTCTCAGATGTATTATACTGTATATGTGAAGTGATACAACGTATGAAAGTGACACTTACTCTATCCTCATTTTGTAGGCCAAGAATTTTTAAATATATATAAGCACATTTTTTTTTTTTTAGTAGATAGAAATTTTGTTTGATTATAGATATACTTGATCAAGAGAGTTTACAGAACATTTTACCATTATCCATTAGCCTTTACATACAGTATGTTTAAATCAGTGATTTTGAGTGTGAAATGTCATATTTGTTTATTTCAGGGGGAATTGGCCATGTTTAGACCCATAAACTGAATGAATGTAATAATTTAACAGCTTGGTTAGCCTGATCAAGTCTGTGAGCAGCAGGGTGCTGAATCCACTGGCAAATGTTGATGTACTCAAAGGGCCAATAGATGGATACATCAGTCGCAAATCGTACCTTGGTTACCTTTTTGAGTCAAAGGCAGCTGAGCTCCACCTTGCGCCTGAGGATGAAAACAATGTTCGAAAGTGGTGTGTAGCCTTCACCATCTCCCTCACTAATGAGTTGAGGGTGAGACTGCCGGACAACATCGAAGCATTGTGTAGCCTTCACCATCTCCCTCCCTAATGAGTTGAGGGTGAGACTGCCGGGCAACATCGAAGCATTGCAGTACATGTCAGTTTTCAATGTGGAGGAAACTCTAAAGCACAATAAGCGCCCTGGATAAATAGAAAAAATAGCCAAGCTCCTTGGCTACTCCCCTGCAGAGATAGACAAGATTGTCCAGCAATGACGTGCCATCCATCTTAGTAAATGGAATGAGACAAAAACACACTGGGCTTCTGGAGTGAGATTTGGAAGTTCAGGGATGCAGCTGATATCAACCAGTTTCAAGAACTTGCCATGGCTGCTGTTTCTGTGTTGTCCTTGCCACACTTGAATGCTGAAGTCGAGAGAGTATTCAGCCAGATGAGTGTGGTAAAAAGCACACTTAGAAATCGAATGTCCTTGCAGACCCTTAACTCCATCCTGTACATTCGATATGGACTGAAGCTGTCTGGTGAGACTTGCAGCTTTTTGGCACATCAGCTGCTTACTCATTTAAGTCAGCTCCCTCAGTTGCTGAACCTGCCATAGCGAGCCTTTACCAAAATGATGATGACCCATTCTTTCTGTGAGCCAGCACAACCTGTGTGTGTGTGGAGGGGGGGTCTGTAAATGTATTTATTTTTTAACCTGAATTAGGGCCAAACTAGTTACCCTAATTTTCTCACATTGCCATTGGCAGTTTTTTCTATTGTCTCTTTTTGGTCCATTTAGATTGTTAATGTAGATTGTATACAAAAAAAAGTTATGGTTAAATAATTTCATGTTTTACTGTGACTTGTTGTAGGCTCCTAAGTGGACCATAAGGTTAAAAACCAAACCAAATTAAGAAAACAAAAAAACAAAAAACAACAAGTAGCTCCGGCACAGTCTCTTTTGGGTCACTTTTTCCGGTCCCAAGCCCGGATAAAGGAGGAGGGTTGGAATTGTGACATAAAAAAACACGAATCGACAGAAGAAACAGATTTAGGGTGTTTTTTACTTACTTTTTGTCTCTCCCACGACGTTATTCCTCTCTCCTACAGCATCCATCACAATTACATGCACATGGCAAATTAAGTGATGATGTCATTTAGCGACTTTTAAGACAGCCAATAGCTACTTTCCTTACTGAGGAGTTGGCAACATTGTTCCATTGTGACAACATCACTTCCAACAGCCATTCTCTCTGTACATGGAATAATGCAACTTTTGACACAAATCAGCTACTTTGACCACTTTACGAGAAGCGTCCACATCTTTGTATAATTCTCTGCTACTCACATCTGGCGTTTGAACAAAGGATAATATTCTAGAAAAAAAGTTACAGCTGTTTAAGTAACTGCATACCGAAAATTTTTGCGATTTTGACCACTACTCTCAACCAGTTAAGACAAAGTTAGAGTGTATGGAATATTCGTCTACTTCTCTATTCATATCTGTTCGCGGAACCAAAATACTACAGATCTTGCGGTACAGTTGTTTTATTTACTGTGTTATCACCTTTTCTTCCACCTTTTTCCAAACAGCTTCCATTTTGACCACTTACCCAACAAGTTAGAAACATATTCAAAGGCATGAAACCTTCACTGACTTATTTGCTTGTCAAATCATCTGTAACTAGAGCTGTTTTACGAACCCGCTGCCTGCTCTCTTTCTAGATGCAGTAAATCATGTCAGAAGCGATCAGATTAATTATTTACCAACAACAGCTGCAATTTCCTATCAAACTACATCACGTTTTGAAGTTCACTTTCCTTGCTTTGTCTAACAACACTATCATGAATCTAGCAAAGTCGTTTTGTGGGTCAGAGTGCAGTGTTTAGTTCATATTAAAGAGCAAACTAACTATCTTAGCCTGCATCTCTCTTGCTTTCGTCAAAAGGCAGCAGTGTTGCCAAGGCTACTGTTGCCTAGCAATGCTAGTTTGCCTGTCTCTGAGGAGAAGGGTGGGCTATACCCCACTGATGGAAAAGAGCGGATTAGGAATAGCTTCTACCAATAAAAACTAAATTGTCTGTTGGAGTTTAGAGTGACAAAAAGTGGTATGCTGACGTCTATTAACCCTCTCTTTCTAAAATTATCTGCCGAAATTGTTGCAACCCCTATTACTAGCCTGTTCAACCTCTCTTTCGTATCATCTTTCCAAAGATTGGAAAGCTTCCGTGATCATCCCCCTCTTCAAAGGGGGAGACACTTTAGACCCAAACTGCTACAGACCTATATCTATCCTACCTTGCCTTTCAAAGGTCTTCGAAAGACAAGTTAACAAACAGATTACCGACCATTTCGAATCCCACCGTACCTTCTCCGCTATGTAATGTGGTTTCAGAGCTGGTCATGGCTGCACCTCAGCCACGCTCAAGGTCCTAAACGATATCATAACCGCCATCGATAAGATACATTACTATGCAGCTGTATTCATCGACCTGGCCAAGGCTTTCAACTCTGTCAATCACCACATTCTTATCGGCAGACTAATCAGCCTTGGTTTCTCAAATGACTGCCTCGCCTGGTTCACCAACTACTTCTCTGATTGAGTTCAGTGTGTAAAATCGGGGGGCCTGTTGTCTGGACCTCTGGCAGTCTCTATGGGGGTGCCACAGGGTTCAATTCTCGGGCCGACTCTCTTCTCTGTATACATCAATGATGTCGCTCTTGCTGCTGGTGTCTCTGATCCACCTCTACGGAGACGACACCATTCTGTATACTTCTGGTCCTTCTTTGGACACTGTGTTAACTAACCTCCAGACGAGCTTCAATGCCATACAACTCTCCTTCCATTGCCTCCAACTGCTCTTAAATGCAAGTAAAACTAAATGCATGCTCTTCAAATGATCGCTGCCCGCACCTGCCCGCCCGTCCAGCATCACTACTCTGGACGGTTCTGACTTAGAATATGTGGACAACTACAAATACCTAGATTTCTGGTTAGACTGTAAACTCTCCTTCCAGACTCACATTAAGCATCTCCAATCCAAAATTAAATCTAGAATAGGCTTCCTATTTCGCAACTAAGCATCCTTCACTCATGCCGCCAAACATACCTTCGTAAAACTGACCATCCTTCCGTACCTCGACTTCGGCAATGTCATTTACAAAATAGCCTCCAACACTCTACTCAACAAATTGGATGCAGTCTATCACAGTGCCATCTGTTTTGTCACCAAAGCCCCATATACTACCCACCATTGCGACCTGTACGCTCTCGTTGGCTGGCCCTCGCTTCATACTCGTTGCCAAACCCACTGGCTCCAGGTCATCTACAAGTCTCTGCTAGATAAAGCCCCGCCTTATCTCAGTTCACTGGTCACCATAGCAGCACCCACCCGTAGCACGAGCTCCAGCAGATATCTCACTAGTCACCCCCAAAGCCAATTCCTCATTTAGCCGCCTTTCCTTCCAGTTCTCTGCTGCCAATGACTGCAAAAATCACTGAAGCTGGAGACCCAAATCTCCCTCACTAGCTTTAAGCACCAACTGTCAGAGCAGCTCACAGATCACTGCACCTGTACATAGCCCATCTGTAATATAGCCCATCCAACTACCTCATCCCCATACTGTATTTATTTATTTATCTTGCTCCTTTGCACCCCAGTATCTCTACTTGCACATTCATCTTCTGCACATCAATCACTCCAGTGTTTAATTGGTATATTGTAATTACTTCACCACTGTCATGAAGTTGGCCTGGGGGTAGGTTTATGACAGTCATAAATACATCTTCCCCCCTTTTTCCTCTCTCTACCCTACTGATGTTACATTTGCAAACAACATGGAGATTCTGGGAACATCAGAAGGTGGGGGGAAATTAACTATATTCTGGTAATCCGACCAATTGAACATATGCGGTGGTATTTAATGAATATGATGTCAGTTCGGTCGTCATCTGAGACATGCTCATCAATGATAAGATGACATAAACTCTACAGTGGAAAGTCTACACATCAGAGTTATCGGATTCACTTGGAATTGTTGTTAAATGTAAATGTTTGAATATGAAATTATTCGTGATGGGATGAAATGTGATTTTAGCTTCTATAATGTGAGATTTGGGTTTTCATAAGGTTAGGGATAGGCTCAATCAGTGGCCCGCCCCTGTGAAGGGACATGGGCTATAAAACTTTTCAAACACGCCCTCCTCTCCCTTCCTATATAAAGCCTTGATGACAATGTAACCTCCTGTTCCGAGGATGTGAGGACGACAGTCCGATGTCAGAATGGTTCAGATAATGACTACAGAACGAAGCCAACATCAGCGTGAGCTTTGCTTGCGAATGGTATGAACTTTGAACTCTTATTCACTACAGAAGTGATACCTCCTAGCCGTTGAGTTAGCAACAGCCGCTGCAAACGATGGTTAGGATGGAACAAACAGAGTATCCCGTCTATCACACAACGACGTTACTACAACGTATCCAATTGACCACCAGAGACATTCTTCAAAGGACTCGGTTTGTTAACACGGCCTTCCATCTACCACCAACCTACTGAAGAGTAAATATTTATTGCATTTTCCTTTTCCAAATGGGCAGTAATTTAGAATGCATAAGATACTGTATTTACGATAGCACAGCTTCGCCCTTTGTTCCTCAGTATTCCCGCTCTTTCACTCAAACCCAGCCTCTTTTCTTTTGTGTAACAAGCTCTCATATCTGTTCCGCCCGCTAGAGACGTTTTCCTTTATGACATAATTTGTAATCAAGTTATGATTAATTATGTGTATGTGTAATTCTGTGTGATTAGTTAGGTATTTAGTAAATAAATAATTAAACCCAATTTTGTATTGCTGATTCAACTTGTTGGCCAGGGTTCGTGAACCAAGAATTTACAACATTCAGATGAGATTGAATTAAGGTGACGATTAATATTGACTGCTATTGATGTAAAGTATTACTAGGTCTTTAAGAGTTTATTCGGAGGATAACAGCTCTATAAATATTATTTTGTGGTGCCCCGACTCTCTAGTTAATTACATTTACATGATTAGCTTAATCAGGTAATATTAATTACGGAGAAATTATTTTATAGAATAGCATGTCATATCACTTAATCCGGCATAGCCAAAGACACGACACCACCATGGCCTATTTATTGCCTTACCTCCCTTATCTTACCTCATTTGAACACACTGAATGTAGATTTTTTTTCTACTGTATTATTGACTGTATGTTTGTTTATTCCATGTGTAACTCTGTTGTATGTGTTGAACTGCTTTGCTTTATTCTTGGCCAGGTCGCAGTTGTAAATGAGAACTTGTTCTCAACTAGCCTACCTGGTTAAATAAAGGTGAAATAAAAAAAACTATAAATAAATAAAAATTAACATCTCTCTGTGTCATCATTGAGTTGCAACGGAGACGTTGCTATGATACACAGACACAGAGCCCAAACATTATGAGGAGAGTGAAGAGTGACCACAATTACTGACCACAACAACACAAACAACTGAACCACACATCTACACACCACAACCACACAACTACTAACCACAACCACACAAATTATGATCACACAACTACTGACCACAACAACTGACCAAAACCACACATCTTGTGACCACAACTACTGTCCACAACCTCTGACCACACAACTATTGACCACAACTACTGACCTAAACCACACAACTACACAACTTGTGACCACATCTATTGACCAAAACCACACAGCTACTGACCACAATCACACAACTTATGACCACAACTACACTATTGCTCTCCACATCTAGTGACCACAAAAACATAACTACTGACCAGAACCACACCATTTCTGACCACAACTACACAACTATTGACCACTTCTACTAACCACAACCACACAACTGCTGACCACATCTAGTGACCACAGCCGCACAACTTCTGACCACATCTAGTGACCACAAACACACAACCTCTGACTGCAACCACACAACTGCTTACCACATCTAGTGACCACAACCACACAACTTCTGACCACAACTACACAACGTCTGACCACAACTACTGACCACTCATTTACTGACCACAACTACTGACCACAAACACACAATAAATGACCACAACCACACAACTTCTGACCACACATCTAACTACTGACTATATCCACACAACTTTTGACCACAACCACACAACTTCTGACAACAACTACTGACGAAATCTACTGACAATTGATGGGAATTAAAAAGGATTTCACTATTTGAATAATATAATCCAAGTACAACTTTGTAAACTTCTTTCACTAATAATTTTTTTTTTAAAGAGCTTTAGCAAGCTCCACAACTTTACTTGTAAAGTGACCATCTAGTTGCAATCAATATTGGGTTAGACGTGCAGATATACACCTGAGCTGTGTTCGAATACTCATATTGAGAATCATACTTAGGTAGCCTTTTCCCACCTGTGTTTCGTGGGTGATTGTTTCCTGTTTTGTTGTTTGTGTCACCATTCAGGACTGTTTCGGTTTTCGTTTCCATTCACTTTGTTATTTTTCTATTGAGTCGTGTTCAGTTTTATTAAAGTATCATGGACACTTACAATATTGCCGACCAGTGGCCAATACATTTAACCTTTTGAGGGCATGGCAGATTTACGCCCCCTTTGGAGAAATTGGGTACCCCTAGTAAACTGAAAAAAAAATTATCCAAAATTGCTAATATATGCATATAATAATTATTATTGGATAGAAAACACTCTAAAGCTTCTAACAAAAGAACAAAGGTCAGAACGTGACACATATTGGCACTCCCTAGTAAGAGTGGTATTCCGTAGGAATGAGTGGAATTCTACACTATTTCAATTAAATGTTTCAAGCACAAATTACATGTGCTTAAGTATTTTTTTGTTTTTGGTGGGACAGTAACATTAGTTCTCAAAAAAAAATATATAATTTAAGGAAAATAGTTGTATGTATTATTAAATTTTTATGTTTAGCTCACAATATAATTTCAAAGTCCGCATTAAGGTGTCTGTAATACCTCTTCAAACAGTATCTTAAATAATCCTCCTCCTCACCTCGACCCCCCCCCCTCAAAAAACAGAACCAGCACTTGCAGTTGAACAAATATATATTTTTTAAATACATCAGTAAATACTGATGTTACTGTCCCCAATACAAAAAATGTATACTTAAATAGTTGGAATTTTGCCCTTGAAACATAATTGAAATACTGTAGAATTCCATTCATTCCTATGTAGGACTGCTCCTTCAAAGCCTTTCAATGGCCAATACATAGCATCAGCAACCCAGGGTTTATATACATCATAGGACACAACCCGTAAGTCTGAAGTAGGAACGAGTCACATTCATATTGTATTAAAGCCACACAGTCTCCTTCCCTTCATTTAGTAGCTGATTAAAGGTCTTTGGTGATTGGACATCCATCATGTTTTCATTAAGAAAAGCAATAACAAACTTAAGGGGAATATAGTATTGTGGCCTTCAATATGTTCCGACTGTATTATAGCAGCCCTGCAGTGACATCCCAGTGTTTCTCCTTCTGCACACTCTTTCCCTCCATCTGCCCTTATATGTCTCTCTTACTCTCTCATCTCTTTTCTCCTTCTCTCCCTGCACAGTTCACATTCCTGTACAATACAGTCATTTCTCCATCTCAAGGCTCTTAAGTGTCAAGAGTCTGCCGGATGCACTTCACTTTGCAGGGTTTTTACCCAGTGAGATTTCAGAAGCAACCTGGAAGCTGGGACGAATAGACCTCTCTCTCACCATGGAGACAGGGAATAGAATGCCTAAGATGTATGGTGGATCTTGGCTTTTTTTTAAATTGTACCTTTATTTAAAGAAGGCAAGTCAGTTAAGAACAAATTCTTATTTACAATAACAGCCAAGGAATCGAATGACAGATTTTTACCTTGTCAGCTCAGGGATTCGAGCTAGCAACCTTTCAGTTACTGGCCCAACGCTCTAACCACTAGGCTACCTGCCAGCTTGTGGGACTCTGAGATGGGAGATCAGAAAGATGCTTACAGGCTTCCTTCCCTTGAAGCAGGGCTACAGGTGTTCAAAACACCGCTCATATGTCTGCTTAGAGAGCCTCTACCCCACCCAAAAAACTGAGAAGTTCCGTATCTTGCTGCGGGGGTACAGGTGCACAAGACAATATCATCCCTTTGTCTATTCATTGTTTAGTTTCTAGATATCATATGTATTTTCCTACAGAGACTCAGGCAACTACCGAGATTGATGAATACATAGCAGGCAACAATTCTAACTTCCTGTAATAAGTGTTTATTAAATACAACCCTAGAGTAAGACTGTGAAGTCCATGTATCCAGGTCAGCCTTGCCCTCAACACACACTCAAAGCCACAAAAAGCCATGAAAGCCCTCAGAACTCAATTTGTCAGATACATTCCAAAGGGATGCTGGTCCATGTTGACTCCAATGCTTAACAGAGTTGTGTCAAGTTGGCTTGATGTCCTTTGGGTGGTGGACCATTCTTGATTAAAAAAAATTAAATGCAGGGTTGCAGTTCTTGACACAAACCGGTGTGCCTGACACCTACTACCATACCTTGTTCAAGGGCACTTAAAACTTTTGTCTTGCCATTCATCCTCTGAATGGCACACATACACAATCCATGTCTCAATTGTCTCAAGGCCTAAAAATCCATCTTTAACCTGTCTCCTCCCCTTCATCTATGCTGATTGAAGTGGATTTAAAAAGTGACATCAATAAGGTATCATAGCTTTCAAGTGGATTTACCTGGTCAGTCTGTGTCATGGAAATAGCAGGTGTTCATAATGTTCTGTACACTCAGTATACAGTACGGTGATGTATAGGAGGAGCTGAAGTGGGCTATAGTCTGAGCCTGAGATTCATGGATGAAGCCTGGGTTGGTATGTGATTTTAATGACTGGAGGTGTAGAGGAGAGGATCCATTCTAATACCTCCTTCACTAGGCTCCTGCTGGTGCATGCATTACAATGCTTTTTGGGGCAACTGTAGGATAATCACTATGCTGGGGCTTCCTTCCGGACAAACATAATACATACTGTATATTTTTTTGAGGATAGGATGTGTGTACATCTCCTCCTCTCTCTTGAGCTATACCTCCACACAGCCTCTCCTTTTCCATCCCTCCTCCTCTCTCTGAGCTATACCCACACAGCCTCTCCTTTTCCATCTCTCCTCCTCTCTCTGAGCTATACCTCCACACAGCCTCTCCATTTCCATCCCTCCTCCTCTCTCTGAGCTATACCTCCACACAGCCTCTCCTTTTCCATCTCTCCTCCTCTCTCTGAGCTATACCTCCACACAGCCTCTCCATTTCCATCTCTCCTCCTCTCTCTGAGCTATACCTCCACACAGCCTCTCCATTTCTATCTCCCCTCCTCTCTCTGAGCAATACCTCACCACAGCCTCTCCATTTCCATCTCTCCTTCTCTCTCTGAGCTATACCTCCACACAGCCTCTCCATTTCCATCTTTCCACCCCTTTCCCTGAGCCAAACATCCACACAGTGCTCCATCTCCCTCTCTCGCTCTCTCGTTGTCTCTGTCTCTCTCTCTCACCTTCCATTGACTATTCTCCTGAGCTGTAGCTGGTATAAACACAGCCACCAATGGCCAAGTGCAGCGATCACCATTAGACAGCAATGCCAGAGAGAGGGAGTGTGTGTACGAGGGTGAGCTGCAGAACTTGTTAGACCTACGGTACACATTGTAATTACAGTCTTGCATCAGTGACCCAATCCCAGAGCTTCCCCTTAGGAAGGGACTGTTAGTTTCTCAGACTCCTCTCTGGATGTTTCATTAATGTACCCCTGTCCTGTCCTCTCCCTCCATATCCATCTCTTCTTCCCTAAACACTGTCCTCCAGCCTTCCCCTGCGGTGGTGTTCTGGGAGGCGTGATGTCTGCACAATGTCTTCATTAACTGCATCAACAGCAATGTTAGCAGCCAGTGGACTTGATGCTGTTGGGACACAACAAGTGTTTGATGCCGTCAGAGAATGACCTGAAACTCCTGCTCTGTAGTAATCCTGAGAGACAGACCATAGCTCACCACTGGAGAGGAGACAACTTAATCTCTCCATGGATCTGATGAATAGCAACTCTGAAACCTCAGAGGGCAGCTAGGAGAGTTATTACTGTATAATAAAATAAGGATAATACTGTTCTGTGGTTGGAGGTTGTGATTGGATGCTCGTTGGGAGTTGTCTGTCTCGTGGATGAAACTGAATCCAAAGCCTTTCCTACTCTTGAGTCCCTGGCTGCTGTTGCATGAACAGTGTAAGAATATTCAAAGATAAATACACAACTCAGAGGACTAAAGGTCAAGAGGGAATTAATGATCAATGGAAATAGTTGTTTTTCTGTAATGGGGAACTGAAGATGAATGGGTTAGGGACACGGGATGAATTTCAGTCTAGGGTTTTCATTGGTCCGAATTGTTTATACACTGAGCCTGAAACGGGATACTTGTTATTTGGCCATCGGCCCAATTTCACTGCAAGGAATTCTAATTGGTCAACCACAGGCTAGGGTTGGGGTATAAACTACATCCTGTCTCTTTGTTCAGAGGAGAAAACATTGAGGACAGGGAATAATAAACATCTACCATCTACTTCCCATCATAACAACCATGATTTGTTCTCTTTGAATAAGAGGGGGTCTGTGTTATTGAAGAATAAGATCAACTGCTAACAACATTGAATAGTCTCTGTGGAGGAAGACAAATGCCATCATCATGAATATTCAATGTCCATGTGGATCGATGCAGTAAGTAGAGCAACTATGTTCTGTTAAGAAACTAACTGTTGGAACTTTACCACAGACAACAGAAAATCCCTCTTGTTTCCTCAAGCTGTTTCCCATCTTGAAAAACTCAGGTCAAATATTCACTTTCTCCTTGTTAGTGACTTTTCTGTGAACACTTGTTCTAAGATCAGAGTTAGACACTACAGGGGGCTAATGAACCGTTTTCCATTAACCTCGATCCTCCACTTCAAATCAGCCTCCTCTAGCTTCACGCTAAATGCTTTTTTATGATTTCCCCCCTTTAGCCTATTTAAAAGCAATGTTTACCATGAACCCCCCTGTGTCTGCTAACTGCTAGCCCCTGCTAACTAGCACTCCTTAGCCATTGTGTGTGTCCCCTATTCCCTCTGGGCCATGGTCAAAAGTAGTGCACTATATAGGGAATAGGGTGCCATTTGAGGCACATTCATTGTTGACAGCTCCCTCAATCCCCTGGGTCCACCGGCTCTCCCTTCTGGTTTGTAAGTGGATCTTCAGAGGAGCGCTACCCTCCTCCTCCTCTAGCAGCCTCCACTGTGAATGTGGCTGTAATTAACTCAATGCTGCTTGGCAGTCTAAGGCTAATTAACTAGTAGAGCTTTGTTGAGTTCCTTATCCATTCCACTAGGAGTTTATAATGAAACAAATGAATAAATAAAACTCAAACATATTATTAAAACAACAGAATAGAATTTAGACCCATTCTGAGGAAATACTAATAATTTTGTTTTCTCATATCATAGCTTATCTTCTTTGTGGTTTAAAGGTGATTATATGCCCTCTTCCTGTTGTCCATCATGACACTGCTTTGGTGACGTCAGTAGGCTTCTGATACCTAACCTGACCTTTGACACACATCAACAATCAATCCATTAACACCTTTTCATCAATAATTTAACAAGACCGATCTAATGTGTGTATAGCTATGTATTTTTAGTCCTCAAAACATGATTCAATCTTTATTTTGTCACCTCATGCTGAAAACGAAATTGGGAATGGATCATGCTAAAGCTATTTAAGGAGATATGCGGTTAATTATTTAAGAGGGAATGTATCTGCGTCATGCAGAACGGGCCACTGCTGGTTTTGGAAGGACCTCTGAGAACCAAGGACTATGAAGATGGTTTGTTTATGATTATATCTGGAGTCTATGAAATATGTTAACATATCATTCAGATATGTTAACATATATTTAGCTCAATCATCCACAGTGATTATGTTATCAGAGCAGACAAAACTGTCAAGATGAGCCCTTTATATCTGAGTAATTTTCTACAGGTGTAGCAGACTTGGGCCTACACAAAGTGGACATTCAATGATAAAAGCATAATTGGTTATTACTTAATGCGTTATTACAATATGTTATTATCTATTTATTTCCCCTCTTTTAACCCCTAGTTCAGAATGGGAACAGTGCGTCCCAGATGGTATCCTATTACCTATATAACGTACTACTTTTGACCAGAGCCTGGTCAAAATTAGTGTAATATATCGGGAATAGTGTGCATTTTGTTACATAGCTTAAGATGCTTAAGATGACTTGAAGTTAAACGGTAGCAGGGAGAAGAGTCACCACTTATGAGCACTCAAGCAGTAAGAGAAAGAGGCCTTCATTGCCACCCGAAAAATTGACTGAAGAAAAAACGTTCAGGTTACTTTCTAAATGTAATCAGTTACAGTTACTTGAGAAGTCCATCAGGTCTTTGTGTAGTAAAGTGTATTTACGATGCAGCAAGGTTATCAAAATTTATAATCAGTAATGTAACTTTTGGATTACCCAAACTCAGTAACGTAATCTGATTACTTTCAGTAACTCTTGGATTACTTTCCCTTTAAGAGGCATTAATAGAAGACAAAAATGACCCATCAAATGCATTTGGTGTGTCATAATAGTGGTCTCTGACTTGTGGTCATACTTGCTCAGGTGGAACAAATTTAAACTTGTGCTTTTTGTCAATGATGAATTGAATGTCATTGAGAAAAACAGAAAGGTGTCAATGTATTTTTTCATAAACATCCTTTCTGAATTTAAAAGTAATCCAAGAAGTAATAATCCACTTTTTCAAAAGTATCTGTAATCTGATTACAATACTTTTGCTAGTAATAAAACTGATCACAGTTACAGTTTTTTTGTAATCAGATGAAATCTATTTTTTTACCCAGTACCCTTGGAATGTAAAAGAAGGCACCAAAGCTACTGTTAAGACGTTTCTAGGTTTATTGCTTCCTCTATCATGCAGAGAAGTCCATCAGGTCTTTGTATGGTACAGTGTATTTACGATGCAGCAAGGTTATCAATAACTTCTGCTACTCAGAGAATGGCCATGCAGATGGCCATCAGCTCTTTGTATAGTAGTGTGTTTACGAAGCAGCCAGTGGGTTTGAATCGTGACTAGAACTGGTTTGGCCTTGCTTTTTGTCTGGGTTGGTGTTTGGGTTGGTGTCTGGGTTTGTGGGTGGCCATGAATAATTCTGTATGATACTTTGGGCTGTTCTTGTGTGAGCTTTGTGTTTTCAGTTTTGTGTTCTTTTACAGTCTATAACATGTTCACTTCTGAGCTCATCTTGCATAGCTAAATAACTCACATTGAAAGACATGAATAACCACATTCTACAAAGCATTGATTCGTAAAATGTGCTGTTGTGTAGACTTCTCTGTGAGTTGATGGGGAGACTTGGTGTGTAGACGGCTGTTGGGACACAGCGTGACATCCCTCACAGACTGTGGAGGCGGGGGACTGGCGGGACTGACATGAACAGGTGGAGGCATGGTGTGCATGTTTGTCTCGGTCACAGCGGAGCGCAAGCACACACAGTGTTATCTCAGCACCCATAAATCGATTGATGCTTTGGCTCGACCACACAATATGCCACTCGGCCTGTCAATCCTTATTATCAATCCTCTTCTATCACACAGTCTCTCTAGCAGGAGACGTCACCGGGGCTAGACAGCCCAACGCCAGACATCTGACAGGTTCAAGCTTATTAAGGGCCCAATGCAGCAATTTTTATATCAATATCAAATCATGTCTGGGGAACAATTAAGTACTTCATTGCAATTGTTTTCCATTTAAATGGTCAAAAAGAAGCAAATATAGCTTTTTAGCAAGAAACTTTTTCTCAAGCAGGAACTTTGCTAAGACTGTCTGAGAGTGGTTTGAGTGGGGAGGGAGAGGGCACCTTAAAACTAATTGAGAGATTTAGAACTCTCTTTGATATTGGTTGATTTACCACCAAAACTCCACCCATGCAAAACCTTAGGTCCTGTGATTAGAAGGTCCTGTGAAGTTAACATTTTCAACAAGCGTCTATCAGGAAATAACACTGATATATTTTTTTCACACTTTTAAACAGACATTTGACTGCATTGGTCCATGAAAGTATAGAACTGGCTGACAAGAATACATCAGCCATGGGAGACCCAAATATTAAGACAGTTAATTCAACTAAGCTTCTAGGCCATTTAGAAGTGATAGTCTTTAAGAATCAGTGGGTACATTATAAACATTTTATAGAAACAATCATAAATGCCTTTAAATATCACATAGTGGGCCTCTAAAATATATAAATGACAGACAAGAATCCATTAGCCATATGAATCCTTATGTTACAGGAGAAGCCCTCTCTCTATAACTTCTGTTCAGTATAATGAGGACTGTGGGAAGACACATTTCTTTCTCATTCTTTATCTCCTCTGGCTAAATGACAATGTGTTAGCTGCTGTTGGCAGTTATTGCTGAGGCAGAATATTGACCGTCCAGAGGAGGGAGGGGGGGAGAGAGCGAGAGAGAGAGAGAGAGGCACCCTGGGTACCACTCGATTTTAAGTATGCTTGTCGATTTGCTCTGTCCTGAGGGCAATTTGGGCTGGGGAAAAAAGGCGGGGGGTATTGAAATTAAGCCAGAGATAGAGTGAGAAATATGTGTTTATTAGGCAGAGAGCCAGGTCACTTTGCCATTTGCCCTTCCTTCTGTCAACTCCATTTTCTGTTCTCTCTGCTACCGCATGGCAAGCGGTACCGGAGCTCCAAGTCTAGGTACAAAAGGCTCCTTAACAGCCTCTACTCCCAAGCCATAAGACTGCTGAACAATTAATCAAATGGCCACCCAGACTATTTACATTGACCCCCCCCCCCCCCAACAGTCTTTTAGCAGTTCCCACATATGCTGAGCGCTTGTTGGATGCTTTTCCGTCACTCTGCGGCCCAACTCATAGTAAACCATTTCAATTGGGTTGAGGTAGGGTGATTGTGGAGGCCAGATCATCTGATGCAGTACTCAATCACTCTCCTTCTTGGTTAAATAGCTCTTACACAGCCTGGAGGTGTGTTGGGTCATTGTACTGTTGAAAAACGAATTATAGTCCCACTAAGTGCAAACCAGATGGGATGCGTATCACTGCAGAATGATGTGGTAGCCATGCTGGTTAAGTGTGCCTTGAATTCTGAATAAATCACTGACACCAGCAAAGCACCCCCACACTATCACACCTCCGCCTCTGTGCTTCATGTTGGGAACTACACGTGCAGAGATCATCCATTCACCTGTTCTGCGTCTCACAAAGACACAGCGATTGGAGCCAAAAATCTCAATGTCTCTTGGTCCAACAAATCTCTTCTTCTAGTTGGTGCCCTTTAGTAGTGGTTTCTTTGCAGAAATCAATTCACACAGTCTCCTCTAAACAGTTGACGTTGAAATGTATCTGTTACTTGAACTCTGTGAAGCATTTATTTGGGCTGCAATTTCTGAGGCAGGTAGCTCTAATGAACTTATCCTCTGCAGTAGAGGTAACTCTGGGTCTTCCTTTCCTGTGGCGGTCCTCATGAGAGCTAGTTTCATCATAGAGCTTGATGGTTTTTGCGACAACAATTGAAGAAACATTTTTTGATTGACTGATCTTCTGATAGATTGACTGATAGACTGTCATTTCTCTTTGCTTATTTGAGGTGTTCTTGCCATAATATGGACTTAGTCTTTTACCAAATAGGGGTATATTCTGTATGACACCCCTACCTTGATTGGCTCTGATTGGATGATTGGCTCAAAAGCATAAAGAAGGAAAGAAATTCCACAAATTAACTTTTATCAAGGCACACCTGTTAAAAACGTCTTAGGGCTGCAATCCCGTTAATGGGATCAATATGACAACAGCCAGTGAAAGTGCAGGGTGCCAAATTCAAAACAACAGAAATCTCATAATTACAATTCCTCAAACATATACAGTTTTAAAGGTCATTTTGTTGTTAATCCCACCACAGTGTCCGATTTCAAATACGCTTTACAGCGAAAGCACCACAATTGATTATGTTAGGTCACCACCAAACTTCAGCCATTTTTTCCAGCCAAAGACAGGAGTCACAAAAAGCACAAATAGAGATAAAATGAATCACTTCATCAGATGACACTCATAGGACTTCATGTTACACAATACATGTATGTTTTGTTTGATAAAGTTCATATTTATATAAAAAAATCTCAGTATACATTGGCGCGTTACGTTCACTAGTTCGAAAAACATCCGGTGATATTGCAGAGAGCTACATCATTTTACAGAAATACTCATTATAAATGTTGATAAATACAATTGTTAGACAAGGAAATATAGATATACCTCTCCTTAATGGAACCACTGTGTCAGATTTCAAAAAAACTTTACGGAAAAAGCAAACCACGCAATAATCTGAGACGGCGCTCAGAAAATATATAAAATAATCCGCCATGTTGGAGTCAACAGAAATCAGAAATCACATTATAAATATTCCCTTACCTTTGACGATCTTCATCAGAATGCACTCCCAGGAATCGCAGTTCCAAAATAAATGCTTGATTTTTCGATAATGTCCATTATTTATGTCCAAGTAGCTACTTTTGTTAGCGTGTTTAGTACACAAATCCAAACGCTCGTGCAGGTCCAGCTGAACGTCGGACAAAAACTTCAAAAAGTTATATTACAGGTTGAAGAAACTTGTCAAACTAAGTATAGAATCAATCTTTAGGATGTTGTTATCATAAATCTTCAATAAAGTTCCAACCGGAGAATTCCTATGTCTGTAGAGAAGCCATGGAACGCAGGTCGCTATCATGTGAAATGCGCATGACCAGGACCTGGCTCTCTGCCAGACCACTGACTCAAAGAGCTCCCATCCGTCTTCACAACACAGTAGAAGCCTCATTCAAGTTTCTAAAGACGGTTGACATCTAGTGGAAGCCCTAGGAAGGGCAACTTTATCCATATCCCACTGTGTGTTCAATAGGGTCTGGGTTGAAAATCGACCAACCTCAGATTTCCCACTTCCTGATTGGATTTCTTCTCAGGTTTTTGCCTGCCATGTGAGTTCTGTTATACTCACAGACATCATTCAAACAGTTTTAGAAACTTCAGAGTGTTTTCTATGCGATACTAATAATAATATGCATATATTAGCAACTGGGAGTGAGGAGCAGGCCGTTTACTCTGGGCACCTCTGGGCACCTTTCATCCAAGCTACTCAATACTGCCCCTGCAGCCATAAGAAGTTAATGGAAAAGCATTCCAGGTGACTACCTCATGAAGCTGGTTGAGAGAATGCCAAAAGTGTACAAAGCTGTCATCAATGCAAAGGGTGGCTACTTTGAAGAATCTCAAATATAACATCTATTTTGATTTGCTTAACACTTTTTGGTTACTACGTGATTCCATATGTGTTATTTCATAATGTTGATGTCTTCACTATTATTCTATAATGTAGAAAATAGTACAAATAAAGAAAAACTCTTGAATAAGTAGGTGTGTCCAAACTTTTGACTGGAACTGTAAGTACTCAGACCCTTTGCAATGAGACTTGAACTTGAGCTGAGGGATGTCTATGAGATGTTTCTACAACTTGATTGGATTCCACCTGTGGTAAATTCAATTGATTGGACACACCTGTCTATATTTGGTCCCTCAGTTGACAGTGCATGTCAGAGCAAAAACCAAGCCACGAGGTCAAAGAAATTGTACGTAGAGCTCCGAGATAGGATTGTGTCGAGGCACAAGGGTACTAAAAAATGTATGCAGCATTGAAGGTCCCCAAGAACACAGTGGCCTCCATCATTCTTAAATGGAAGAAGTGGTCTGGAACCACCAAGACTCTTCATAGAGCTGGCCGTCCGGCCAAACTGAGCAATTGGGGGAGAAGGGCCTTGGTCAGGGTGGTGACCAAGAACCCGATGGTCACTCTGAAAGAGCTCCAGAGTTCCTCTGTGGAGATGGGTGAACCTTTCAGAAGGACAACCATCTCTGCAGCACTCCACCAATCAGGCCTTTATGGTAGTGTCCAGACGGAAGCCACTTCTCAGTAAAAGGCACATGACAGCCCGCTTGGAGTTTGCCAAAAGGCACCTAAAGGACTCTCCGACCGAGAGAAACAAGATTCTCTGGTCTGATGAAACCAAGATTGAATGCCAAGCATCATGTCTGGAGAAAACCTGGCACCATCTCTACGGTGAAGCATGGTGGTTGCAGCATCATACTGTGGGGATGTTCTATCAGTGGTAGGGACTGGGAGACTAGTCAGGATCTAGGGAAAGATGAACGGAGAAAAGTACAGAGAGGTCCTTGATGAAAGATGCTCCAGAGCGCTCAGGACCTCAGACTGGGGTAGAGGTTCACCTTCCAACAGGACAACGACCCTAAGCACACAGCCAAGACAACGCAGGAGTGGCTTCGGGTCAAGTCTCAATGTCCTTGAGTGGACCAGCCAGAGCCAAGACTTGAACATTTCTGGAGAGATCTGAAAATAGCTGTGCAGCGATGCTCCCCATCCAACCTGACAGCACTTGAGAGGATCTGCAGAGAAGAATGGGTGAAACTCCCCAAATACAGGTGTGCCAAGCTTGTAACATCATACCCAAGAAGACTCTGGGCTGTAATCGCTGCCAAAGGTTCTTCAACAAAGTACTGAGTAAAGTGTTTGAATACTTATGTAAATGTGATATTTCTTACTTTTGCAAAAATGTCTAACAACCTGTTTTTGCTTTGACATTATGGGGTATTGTGTGTAGATTGATGAGGGATAAAAAAAATCAATTGAATCCATTTCAGGATAAGGCTGTAACGTAACAAAATATAGAAAAAGTTAAGGGGCCGGAATACTTTCCGAATGCGCTGTACTTTCCCTAGAAACTAAAGGACCACAAGCAACACCTTTCAATTACCGAACCCAGGCTGTTAGCTAGGAGCAATCAAGGTCTCAGTTTCTTCAACTGTGCGTGTGTGTCCCTCAACTATATTGTCCGTTCTAAATTACGGCACCAGCCTTTTCCTTTATAGTGTTGAGTCAGTGAATGTAATGGGTCATAAAATGTGTCCTACACTGCATAAAACAGCCCGGTCCAGACTGAAAATCATGTTTAAGTGTCTCTGGCTGCATCCGAAATGGCACCCTATTACCTACTGCACTGCTTTTGAACAGACCCGTGGTCAAAAGTAGTGCACTATGTAGGGAATAGAATGCCATTTCGGATCTAGTGTTTTAAAGCCCCATCCGGAAGTAGATGTCAATGAGATGAGTTGATCACCTTCAGCTCCATCTGTGCTGGGAAGAGGAGGGACAGATGTCCCTGATGTGTTTGCACATAGCCTCATTATCTAGGTGACCCATCTGTTAATGCAAAGCGTTCTGCCATGGCAAAGTTATAGGACATCAACAGGCAATCTGTCCTTCTGTAAATGATAGCAACCATCGATTGCTGTTGTGGTATATCTTGATCGTTATTTCCAACTCTTTGCTGAGAGATCTTCGTGGTTGAGGCCAGAGAAGATTTGGGGATTTGAAAGTGGACAAATGCTGTATACTCTTGTGTTCCTGGAATAGATGAAAGATGTTGTCTCCCTACAAGAGTTGAGAGCAAAAACAATTATAAGTGGTTGTTCAAGATGTCTTTTGAGTTACTCCAGGAAGTGGTCACCATGGCGTAGTCTGCATCCCTAGATGGTCCCTGGTCAAAAGTAGTGCTTTTTATAGGGAATAGTTGCCATTTTGAGACGCAACCACAGTATTTTCTGCACCTAAACACTCTAGAAGCAGCAACAGAATGTACTGCAATGTCCCGTAATCTATTGTAATGCCTGTTATACCCACACAGCTAGAATGAGATTATATTTGCATGTTTATCTGTTTATATTTCTGGTAGAAGGTAGTTATAGTGTTTGTAGGTACCAGTCATAATAATGGCTGGAATGGAGCGAATGGAATGGCATCAAACACAGGTATTAAATACATGTGTTTGATGTATTTGATACCATTCCACCTACTCCGCTCCAGCCATTACCAGGAGCCCGTCCTCCCCAATTAAGGTGCCACCAACCTCCTGTATAGCCTGGGTACCATTCTGTTTGGGATAACATTCCAGTTCTTGTTGTGTCAAACATGATGTGTACAAGGAATGGAATGTTAGCACAAAACTGGATTTCAGTCTACTGTTATGCATTATCTCTCTTTTGGAGACACACTATAACTAAGTCATTGAACCTGATTACATGCTATAACAAAGGTAAAGACAGCAACATGTTTTGCCTCAACTGTTATGTATGTTCCTTGTGATTCTCTTCTTAATGAATGGGCTATTTAAGGTACTCCACATCTAATCTGTTGGCAGTTTTCAGGCATCTATTTGCCTAATGGGTTTTGGGGACAATAGTTTTGTCTGTTTGGCCAGATTGTCTAGCATGAAATCACTCTTGTATTCATCTGAAATGTCACAGAAAATCGATTAACGTTTCAAACCCATAGATGTAAATTCTGCACAAAACTATCATCCCATTTTTAAGATTTTCATTGAACCTGATGTGGGTATACAATACTGTTCCCTGTCTTCTTATCTCCTACCTGTACAATAGGACCTCTTGAAAATAGCCATCAATCGGTCGTAAGAGAAGGCTCAGCAGGACTGAAAGCCCGGACAGAGAGAACAGAGTGCTTTCAGTATGATCTATAATATAATATTCCTTAATAATACACACTCTCTCTCACTACTACCACAGGTCATCCACGAGGCTTACGCACGCACACACGTACACACACGTACACACACGCACACACACACGCACACGCACACACACACACACACACACACACACACACACACACACACGCACACGCGCACACACACACACACGCGCACACACACACACACACACACACACACACACGTACACACGTACGCACACACACGTACGCACACGTACACACACACGCACACGCGCACACACACACACACACACACACACACACACGTACACACGTACGCACACACACGTACGCACACGTACACACACGCACACACACACGCACACGCACACACACACACACACACACACACACGTCAACATAATGCTTTCAGCCCTGAGGCTGGTGTTTTCAGTTCATTAGTTGCATTATTTGTTTGGACAGCCACCTTAACAAGTGCTGACAGCCATTAACAGTGAGGATGAGGAGAAGCAGCCGTGTCAATTCAGTCACATACGCAGAAGGTTAGTCAAGAAAAATATAAACAGGCTGCACCCCACTGGAATATCAAGTTCCAGGAACAGAAGTGACTTAACAGCCCATAAATCAAATTGACATCAATGCAACATGACTAAGTGAAAATTCGACTGACGTTGAAGTTAGGATAAAAAGTTTGAATAAATACACCTTCATGTCGACCAAACTTCTCAGAATAACTGCTATATACACTGAGTGTACAAAACATTAAGAACAACTACTCTTTTCATGATACAGACTGACCAGGTGACTCCAGCTGAAAGCTATGATCTCTTATTGATTAGTCTTCAAGTTTATTCTTCCCTGCTCACTTTACATTCTGAGTTCCTGTTCAAAGTATTAAAACTCCCTGAGCTGGCAGCTAAACTCTAGTCAGGACTTTTGTTGTATTCATGTTACATGTTCACCAAACTCCTTGGTGCTTGGTTTCTTTATTTAAAGTCCCTGCTTTGGTATAAACTCTTGATAGTGTCTTTGTATTCAGCATGAGCAGCATTGTCTCACCAGACTAGCTGCATGAGAGAGAGAGAGAGAGAGAGAGAGAGAGAGAGAGAGAGAGAGAGAGAGAGAGAGAGAGAGAGAGAGAGAGAGAGAGAGAGAGAGAGAGAGAGAGAGAGAGAGAGAGAGAGAGAGAGACCCTTTAGTCTGTGTTTGAGTTATCATGTCCTTACTTCTGACAAATGGATGTTCTGCTTTGAAACTCCCAACATCCACTATCTAGTTTGGGTTCTACAGTGTTGAGCGTGGGCTTTGGCATTTCAACACTTCTATTGACTGTCTCCCCATCATCATCATCGTCTCTGAGCTTTCATTTATGATATCAATGTTTTGAGGCTTTGTTGGAACCTTAGACATATTGGCTTTGCGCTAAACTGTCACTACGTTGACAGCTGTCAATTAGAGAAAGCGATGCCCTCAGAGAAAGGAGTCTGAAAGTGGGTTGAGTAATACACTACACATGCATGGCTGCACTGAGATAAAATAGCCATAAAAGTGATTCAGGATAGCAAATAGGGACATTTTTATTTCATGTTTGGACGTTGGAGGCTGTTTTGTAGCTGTTGTTTTTTTTTTTGTTGTCTACCTCTAAGTCACAATTCCTCAACCAAGATAGACATGGTCACAATCCTTGAAATGTCTCTTAAAAAGACGGATGTGGGTCAAAAGGTTTAATAGAATAGTAATACAATGTCATAATAGAAACTGCATGAAAATGTTTGAACGTACCCAACCATGAGAAACTTTGAAATGTACCATGAAGAAGAGGATTGTGATGGAAAAGAACGAGGGGGACGGTAATTCAAACAGTTGAACACACACAGGGTGAACTTGACATGACACCGACATGAACCTGACAATCTAAAAAGTTACATTTGTCAAGACCATTGAGAAGAATTGAGATAGAAAGGAGAAAAAACGAAGGTCTTGTTGTGTGTTTTCCCAAATCATTTTACTGTAGCTGTAATGAATCAAAATCTGCGTTACCATTTCTGTTGAATTTCTTTTGAATGACCTTAAAAGGGTATTGAAGGACAGATTAGGATACTCACAGACTCATTCCTCATTTTGACAATCCCATTCCATGTTTCTGGCCCACACCAGTTAAACACAAACAACTCTGCACGTCCTCCAACATCGAACTATTTACATTCATTGCAGGTGTGAGGACAAATAGGAATGTTATTGAACTTGTATTTATTCAGGGGAGTCCATTGAGACCAGGGTCTCATTTACAATGGTTCCCCGAGGACAACAATCCAATACAACACATTCAAAATGATCAATAAAAATAAAATAAACTACAAATGACAGAATCAACACTACAGCTTCAAACGATACAAATACAATACATTCATTCAACATTGTTTTATATATTAAGGGTATGTGAGACACAGTTGTTTATTAGGAAAGGGAATTGCACTAATTATCTCATGTTATGAATCAAACACCAATGTTGTCTGTCTTTGTCTGTTGCCACTACTATTGCTGCTTAACCTTGTTGCATTTTCCCTCCTCTCCATCTTCCCTCTTCAAAAGGACCACAATGGAAATAAGCTTTTAAGCTTTATTGTGTTATCCTTGATGATTTTCTTAAATTGTATGTAGAGGCTTCTGCATTCCAATAAATGGTGTCATCAGAGTAAAGAACTGGCAGGGAAGTTGACTGTACAATCTGCTTCCTGCTGTTTATGTCACGCATGCTCCCGCTCTCCCTGTGGGCCACGTGGACGCCAGGCTGCCCTTCATTACGCACACCTGTCACATCAGCGCAATATTGGACTCACCTGGACTCCGTTACTTTGTTGATTACCCCCTCTACATCTGTCTGCTCCTCACTTTGTTCCTTATGTCAGCGATGATGTCATTGTTGTTCCTGTTCTGTTTCATGTTCATTGGTTATTAAATGTTCACTCTGTGTACCTGCTTCTCATCTCCAGTGTCGATCCTCACAGTTTAGGGAGAGGCATGATCTATTTCTATAAAAGAAGACAACTTTAAATCTCAGCTTCCTAACAAGCTAATGTCAAATGTCAAATTTGACATTAGCAACAGTGTGTGAAAACCTTGTGAAGACTTACAGAAAACGTTTGACCTCTGTCATTGCCAACAAAGGGTATATAACAAAGTATTGAGATAAACTTTTGTTATTGACCAAATACTTATTTTCCACCATAATTTGCAAATAAATTCATTAAAAATCCTACGATGTGATTTTATGGATTTTTTTTCTCATTTTGTCTGTTGAAGTGTACCTATGATGAAAATTACAGGCCTCTCTCATCTTTTTAAGTGGGAGAACTTGCACAATTGGTGGCTGACTAAATACTTTTTTGCCCCACTGTAAATGTGTAAGCAATCTGCAATATTTCTAAGAGAATTAGAAAACAGTATACATTTAGTTTTTCCCTCATTAAGTACCAGTTGTAAAGCAATAAGGACTTTCTGCAAGGTGACAAAATCAGATTGCAGCTCCATCATATCCTGGTCAACCATAGTATACATAACAGTGTCATCTACATACAGATCAATGTTACAGGTGGCTCATAGACCAATATTATTTATATAAATAGTAAAGAGGACATGTTCCAAAATCAATCCCCGCAGGACACCTTTAGTAATATTGAGTTAACTTGACTTGACACCGTAAGAAAGCACACATTGTGTCCCAAACCATAGTGTTGCTCATAGTATTCCCACTGGCAGATGGGGTGAGCGCTGTGTGTGTGTGTGTGTGTGTGTGTGTGTGTGTGTGTGTGTGTGTGTGTGTGTGTGTGTGTGTGTGTGTGTGTGTGTGTGTGTGTGTGTGTGTGTGTGTGTGTGTGTGTGTGTGTGTGTGTGTGTGTGTGTGTGTGTGCGTGCGGGCGTGCGTGCGTGCGTGTGTGAGTGTTTGTGCGTGTGTGAGCGTGTGCATGTGTGCGTGTGGAGATGCAGGGAGGCATTCATTGTCTCTCCATGCCCACTGGGCACCTCACACCGTCTCACCTGGCCTCCCTGTTCTATCAGTACCACCAGACACTCAGGTCTATGAATCCTAACCATGCACACGCACATACACACACACACACACACACACACACACACTGTCTGAGGCTGATAACAACACAGGCAGTCCGCTTGCCAGTTAAAACAGATTAAGACCAATATCTTCATCCCACATCCTCATGCAGACAGCTTTATGCCTAGCCTCAATGTGACACCCCATGCTTTCCTTTCTGGACAATTGTTATAGTCACATAGTGTACAATCAAAATTGCACCCTAATGCTTATATACTGATGTCGGATCTTAATTTGATCACTTTTTTGTTGCTGAGAATTTTCCTGCACCACAGATGAGCTTTGTGATTTACAAATTCACTGATAAACCAAACTAACACACAGTTATATTAACAGTATTGTACTTTTCATGTAGCCTATTTTCGACCAGCTAATCGTCTAACCACTGATCAAACAACATCATGGACTAAACGTTCAAATGCTGTTGATGCAGGATTATTTTGCCCTGGTCAAAAGTAGTGCACTATACAGTGAATCAGCCAGGTCACCTGTAATACAAGTCAGTATTCGACATCCATCCATGTCTGAGGATGCCGGGTGATGACATGGAAACCAGCCTATAGGGGCAATAGTGAGTGCTGTTTCCTTCAAATAGGTTTAGTTTTTATAGGGCGTTGTGGACACGGATGGTCGTAAGCATCTGCCTCTGATTCCAAAACTGCCAAAGAGAAGGAACCAGACGAAGGAACGTTGCGAGTTCAAATCCAGTGATTAAAAGTTGTTTTTGAGATTTTTTAAAAACATTTCTGGAAAACGTTGAAATTTGACGTGAGACTGTGAGAGCTAGTTGAGTGAATGGGGTGTCATTTCAGCCATAGCCTTATCCCTGACCTCACTGTGACTCCCCATGCTTCAGCATAATGATAACATCACTCGTTCCTCTCTGTCAACTCAGCTCCAGTCTGAAGATCAATATGATCATCCATTATTGTCATTGGAGAGTTTGTGATCTGAATATCATTCTCATCCAACCATTTTGCATAAGATCATGTTACTGAAGATATTCATCACTAGAACCAGTGTCAGTCACGGTAATCGGATGAGACTGGGGTTGCGTCTGAAATGGCATCCTATTCAGAGAGATCAGTCACACTAATCAGATTGGAACTTGGAGGAAAAATAATGAGTCTTTTAAAAAACTCACTGGTTTTCCAGAAATCCTGGTTGGAAGATTCCGGATTTCCTTATTATTCCCTTCTAATTACAGGAATCTTCCAACCAGGATTTCTGGAAAACCTGGGAATTTTGACAAAGTTGCCTTAATTTTACAACCCTAGTTCTTGTTAAAAACCTGTAGCCTTTCCTACCGTATCTGACACTATATTTTCCCTAGTATGATCATTATACAGAGTTAAGATAGCCTTTAGGCAATGTTTTACAAGCATAACGAATTGGATGATTCATTTTACGTTGAGACAAACAACATCCTTTTGAGAGATGCTTTAGCACTCAGAGAGCCTACTACAGTGAAGACTATTGTATCTGATAACAAAAGTCTGCGAAGGGAATGATAACCTTGGGAGTGCAGCTCTCGGGACGAACGATGCTTAATGGAGCATGCCAATTAGCCAATGGTAGGGATTCTAGGCCTTCTTCCATCTAATAAAATATTATACGATCCTATATAATCTATTGCATGTTGTAAGATTCTATAGCCAGATTCTGTCCCCATTGGTCCTTTAGCCATGAGAAATGGTGAGCTATAAAGCTATAAGGGTATGGAGTTGGAGTTGTTGAACCCCTTTGTATTCCTCATATGAATAATTCTCTTTTTCCTTGTTTTAGTCTTTCATCACACCCACAACCCTAGTTCCCTTTCTCTCTCATCTTCTTCTTCTTTTTCAAGTATAAACTTAAAATATTAAGATCAAAGTATAGTCTATATTTTATGGCGATAGCCTCTTGTTCACGACTTCTGTTCCACAACATTAATGCAACACTCTTCTGATCAAAGAGCGATGTACATCAGAGGCAACAGGCCACGTAGTTTAACAGAACTAAGTATTCTTACTGAGAGGTTATATGTGTTTCAGATTGACTGTTGCGTTCGGAAACTACAGACAAACTGATTTACAAATCACCTTGCATCCTAAATAACTACTCATTATTTTTTGTAGATCAGTCCTTTTTCTCTGTCATCAGCAACTGAGCGAAATTGATCATCTCAAACACGGCCATAGTCTGCTCTTGTTTAACCAGTGCCCTGATTAGTATGGATTCAATTCACTAGTTCGAAGTGAGAAACAACAATTCTGTATTGCCCTCTGAAAGTGGGCACATGAGGATCATGGACTACATTTTCGTATTATTGCTGAGAATTGCCGAAAATATGCACATCTGAACCAACATACAGAGCTACGGTGTCCTTAAATATGGCCTGCCCTGCATTGTAGTTAAGTTCATGTAAATATCTCTCTTCACTTTGTTTCAATCCAACACCTCACTAAGGGTAATTAATATGACGCTGGTAGAAAGAAAACTCCCATTAATTAAACAGAAACACTTCAGATGCTTCAGTGAAGCGAACACTGTGTCTCTGTGGGTAGTGTGGTTGGTACCCTGGTTTCCATGGTGACTGCAGTGGATGATGTCGCTGGCTGGATCTGCAGAGAAGGCAAACAGAGTGGGAACTTTCATTTTCTGATAGTGAGCGGCTCGATGCGATGGGACTTGCACGCTAGAGCTCACTGACGGAGGCCTCGGGGCCATCTTTGTGACGCATTCATATTGAAGGGATCTGTTTAATTTCATGACTGACTTTTTTTATTTAAAGACTTCGGCAGAACTTTAAAATTGATTTCTGGTCATGGATGAATTGATGGGTTACTTTAAAGGGGCAATGATTTCTGTGACATGGAAAATGCCAGTAAATAGTTTCTCAGATGTTGTTTTAGTTTTTGAATTTGAAGAAAGCCTCCATTAAGCTTGCTTGCATTAAAAACCCCATGCTGTCTTTTTCATTTATTTTTAAAATCATTACTGTGATTGCTATTAAAATGTTCAGTCTGGTTGTGTGGGCGATTTGATACAAATGTAAATATATTTACATACACAACCCTGATTGGCGAATCGAATCGTCTAGACCAGGGGTGTCAAACTCATTCCATGGAGGGCCAAGTGTCTGCGGGTTTTGTTTTTTTCCTTTCAATGAAGACCTAGACCACCAGGTGAGGGGAGTTCCTAGTGACATTAATTCATCCATAAAATCGAGGGTAGAGTGAAAACCTGCAGACACACGGCCCTCCGTGGAATGAATTTGATTACGCGGTCTAGACTAGAGAGCCTACCCCGCTTACCCCTTCAAAGTAGGAGGATACATATGCAAATAAAATATGACCGGTCAGAATAATCAGATCAGATGGTGATGTCATGCTGTGGGTCACAAAATTCATCCCATCTGAACAGGCTGAAATTCCAGGTTTTTCTCCAAAAAAACTGTTACACTGAAAGGGCATTATCTGAATTGTCCTAATTTCAGAGTGTTATTTTGACATCATAGAATGGAAATATCATTTGAAAAACAGGAAATCATGTTTTTGACTACACTAGACATATTGGTTTAAAATTGATTCTACAGTGAAGGTCACATTTTTTTGATTATCCAAGTAAAGTGCTACTGGTCTTTGTTTTTCTGTTTTCTCTTTTTGAACGTTTTAATGTACTGTGAAGACAATAACTAATAGTTTAGCTATCCATCCACAGTTCCTCGACTAGACATAGAACACACCTAACCCCTAGCCCAGCTATCGTTAGCCACAAATGCTAACGCAACAAGACGCATGATAATGTAAGACCGCTAAAACGTATGATACTATACGACCGATATTCTACCACCAAACCATTTGTAACATATCATACAAATTGGAGGACGTAACATATCATATGAAATGGAGAACGTACATATCATACAAAATGGAGGATATAACATATCATACAAAATGGAGGATATAACATATCATACAAAATGGAGGACATAACATATCATACAAAATGGAGGACATAACATATCATACGAAATGGAGGGCCACAAAAACACCACAACATAATGTGAATGGGTGTGAGACAGTGTTGGTTCTACAAATCGTTCCATGGTTTTTACAAATTGGGAAACATAATTTGCTACCGTGTTCATTTTATTGATTTTTGTTGTTGTTTTAATCAACAATCCGAGAAGCTTCTTGTAAAACATCTTGGCTTGCTGTTAATTCATCAATGCATTTTACAATAGATACTCATCTAGCTAGCGTAAGTTATAAACTATAAACTATAAGGATCACTGCATGAGCACTGTAAAGTTAATCATGATGGGTTCAAGTGTGACTAGCACAAATACCTTACAGTCTCTGGCAATACATTGAATATAAGCAAACATACATCGTTTTGTATACATTTTACAGAAATGTTCCAGTATTCAATTGTTTTAAAGGAGTTACTTATAAATGTATATTAATTCATAAAAATGACAAAATTCCCTAACTGCAATATCCAAAGCAGGGCAGAAGAACAGTGCTAGAAAAAACAGAGGTAAAGCTATATTTGGATTAAATAGTGAATCTGTAGGCTAAAAAAATACTGTTGATATCCTGCTGATAGTCTACAGCTAGTTTGTTGAACATCTGCACATTGACTATTTATATAAAGCTTTACCAAAATACACTGGGTGTACAAAACATTAAGGACACCTGCACTTTCCATGACATATTGTAGACTGACCAGGTGACACCAGTTGATAGCTATGATCCCTTATTGATATCACTTGTTAAATCCACTTCAATCAATGTCAATGAATGGAGGAGACAGGTTAAAGAAGGATTTTCAAGCCTTCAGACAATTAAGACACGCATGGTGTATGTGTGCCATTAGGATGTTGAATGTGCAAGACAAAATATTTAAGTGCCTTTGAATGGGGAATGGTAGTAAGTGCCAGGCACACTGGTTTGTGTCAAGAACTGCAATGCTGCTGGGTTTTCCATCCTCAACAGTTTCCTGTGTGTATCAATAACGGTCCACTACCCAAAAGAACATCAAGCCAACTTGACACAACTGTGGGAAGCATTGGAGTCAACACAGGCCAGCACGGGCCTTGGGGTCAACAAGGGGAGGGGGGGGGGGTGCAACTCAATATTAGGAAGGTGTCCTTAATGTTTTGTACTCTCAGTGTATAAGTATAAAAACCATGAATGATAGATTGTTAAATAATGAAATTAGATTTTCAACACAAAGTGTGACTCACATGACGAGAGAAAGGAAAGTTACAATTGTATTGCAGTATTGTAGCTATTGACAGCGGTTCCCAGAAATACTATGTGGGAGTTAGCCTTGATCAATATAAAATCCATCGTTCTATAACAGACACTCAGAGGCAAAAAAGGTTATAGTAGGCTATTAGCAACTGTTGCTCTAGTAAAAATGGGTGGCTAAGTGGTCATTTTCTATTTTGTGACATTTGCACGCATTTGTCAGTTTGATGTACTGTACTGTACCTTTTACCATTATGGCCCTACTGTGTACTAAAGGGTGGTAAAACCATATTTAGATGTACAATTCATTTGCAGAAGTTGTGACCATTGTTACACTGGAGTACAGTACTTAAATATCTCTACCCTGTCGATTTGAGCTTGTTTGCAAAGCTAATGCATGTAATCAATACCACATCTGTCATACATAACAATGCGTAGGCTGTTCCACATTTTAATAGACTATCTCTCTTTGTAGAAGCCATGTAAATACGTAGTTTTAGATCCACATTATAATATAAAGTGTGTCTGTCAGGAATACTGACAAAAGCAAAGAGAACATAAACCAGAAACGGATTCGGCTGTAAATAATTCAGCAGTCTGTGTTATTAGACCTGAAGCATTTTCACTCACTGCCAGGACATATACTGAAGATACGGGATGAAAATAATTTCATTCTATAAATGGGACTTAATCTGTTTCTCTCTTATTTTCTTTTTTAAATGTAAGACTAGCCTCAGCAGTTATGCAGTACAGTAGCTAATAAAGCATACAGCTATTTGATCAAATATCACTGTGAAAATGGAGCGATAGTCATCATCAAAACAGCATACAGAATCACATACACAAACGGAAGCCAGTTAGTTTCACCTGTCACTGAAAAGGTTAGCCAACTACGTAAATAATATGTCAGAGTTCTGAGAATATCTATATCTACAAAGTCACGTTAAGTGATTTTAGTTTGGAACTGATTTTGGTTTCCTTACCTTCAGCAAACTACAATGTTGTGGTACATGCACATTCATCTTATTAGAAATATGCCAAAATGTTAACATCTAACCATTAATAGTTAGACTATGTCATCTAAACTGACATTGACATAAACAGTCATTAATTATATTCTCTTTTCATCTGTAGTCTGTGCTAGCTAGAATCATTATGCAAAACGATTCACAAACCTCTCGTCCACATTTTTGGGCTTGTCATAGTGGTTCCTGACATAGCATCATGCCCAAGGTCAGTAAAAAATATAGCTACTTCTGAAATGGTACCCTATTCCCTACATAGTGCACTACTTGGTCAAATGCAGTGCACTATATAGGGAATAGGGTGTCATGTGGGTTGCAATCTATGGAACGATTTACAGGCTTGATCTTTCATCAGCATTGATGTTTTGCAAGGTTACCGGGAGAATTTATACCCTATAATAAAGTCATAAATTATAGCCTACAGCCTATGAAATATGAAGGGTCATTTTAATCTTAATCACTATAATTAGTTGATGCCCTCAAGGTAAAATTGAGCGCTGTCATCATCTTTCTCATGAATCTTATCATGACTTAATGCCATAGTTAAGTCTCTCTAATCTGCCATCGATTTATTTTGACAGATGACACAATGTTTTTCTCCAATTACACAGTAAAACAGATTGTAAAAGTCCTTTCCAAATCTCACTTGGTTCAGCTATGTACATACTCAGTTGTCTTGGTTTCACAAGCCGCCATACTCTTCAGGTTTGTCAGTTTTAAAGTTGTTTTGCTGTTGTTGTTTCATTTTTACATTCATCAGAGTAGTAATGCATTCACGCAGAGTGTAGATCTAGATTAGGCTGTTCTGCTCCTCCACCCTCAGTGTTCTATGATTGTTTAGTTATTCCTTTCAGTGGTCCCTTCTACCTCTCTGCTCCGATCTATGAGTCTATTAGGTTTGTAGCCGAGAGCCGAGGTGTCTGTGAGGAAATTCTATGGTACAGCAGTGGAGCACACGCAGGCACAAAGCTCTGTGGTAGATTTCCATTGTTTGCAGATTCATGTAGCTATCAGCCCCATTTTCCCATTTTGTTTCAGTGTCTCGTGCCCCAGTGCTTTGCACTAAAGTATGTTTTCATCCATCATCCAACCTGTCACAATGGATCTGTAGTTTCTTCTTCCTCTGTGGTGCAATGTATTTGTTTTGCCTTTTGTAGATGGAAAGTGGAAAATAACTATTTTTCTCTCCATTTTACAGTACCTTAGTCAAGTGTGATGGAATATGCGTCAGCAATCTTTGACAATTCACCATCGATGTTAGTTTACAGGTGCTTGCTTCCCAGAGAATAGAAAGAAGGTCTGATAAACAATGGTTGGACATCCATGCTTCTCCACTTTCTCAGTTTGTCAAAGCACATGGCTACTGTAGCCTGGAGAAGCATTGACATCCCACTCACAGTGTACTGTACCCATGCTACAGCCTGTCTTGTCTATTCACACTACTTCAAGATGGATGATGCAGTCTCTGGTACATGAGATAAAAAAATAGACCACTGCTTAGCATTTGGGATCTTTGCGAAGTCCGTCAGCTGTAACAACTGTCATTGTCACTGAACAGTGTTGGGCGTTTTCTCCAACCCCTCCTGGGTCAAACGTCCCCATTTCACATGTCTACATATCTACTCATTCAGTGGTGTCCCTTACCCCGTTGTCTTATTTTCAAAATAACCCCAGTCCCATATTTGTGCAGCTTGTCATCAGTCACAAACAGGGATGACTTGTTGACAAAACCATGTCGTATACTTTGGACCACTGTCCTTGACAACATCCTGTGTATTCACTCTACAGCCAGACATCCATTTGTCACGAACCAGAAATTCACTACTCAAAAAGGCCTGGCACCTTCACATATTGTCTCTAGATAGAACCTTCACAGAGATGTGTGTAGAGTTTTATTGAAAACGATTTATGATGAAAAATTGAATCTCTCTACTTCTGAGCTACAATAAAGAAAGTTCCTAAATCTCACTGGTAGGAATGTCGATGATGAGGTCTAAAAAAAAAAGGTATAGTGTGTTTTGGAACCTCCTTTACTGACACCCCTGTGTGAGTCTGACTAAATCATTGTTTGTCCTGTCAGAATTCCGTTGTGGAGATCTGGGTGATCTCAGACTGCAGGTCTTGCTGGACCCTCCTGGATCGAGAACCACGAGGGATCTGGTCCATGCCTAGTCATACGGGCTTCTTTTCCGTCCCAGCTTCAGTCGGAGCGCAGACGGACACGGGTTCCCGGTTGGCGTTCCGACCCCTGTTGAGGGAGTTGCGTTCCACGCGTGTCCGGCAGGGCAGGCAGAAGTCCCGGAAGCACCTCTTGAAGTTCTCGTCCAGGAAAGCGTAGAGAACAGGGTTGAGACTACTGTTCATGTAGCCCAGTGCAATGCAGAGGTGCCAGCTGGCTTTCACGTAGGGGTTCCTGTTAATAATGAATCATAATAAGTTATGCATCATTTTATTTGATGCCCTTTTCCAACATACCCAAAGTAATTTGTCCAAAAAAAAATTGACAAGAAAATAGAAGTACACAAAACATAACGACTAACCCAAAGTCGATCTCCACCAGAGTCTTGATGATGATGAAGATGTGGATGGGCGTCCAGCAGACAATGAAGGCCGCGACAATCACGAGGACCATGCGGGTGATGCGGCGCATGTTGCGGTCCTTCTCCTTAGAGCCGGAGAGCAGGCGGACGCTGCGCAAACGCAGTATCATCAGACCATAGCAGATGGTGATGACCATGACAGGGATGATGAAGGCAAAGATGAAAACGCAGATCTTAGTGACTGTATCCCAGTACCAGTCAGGGTCGGGGAACTTCAGTGTACACATAGTCTGACCTAGGAGTAGAGAGGGGTGGAGGAGAGAAGAGGGGGGGGATGGGTGGAGGAGAGAAGGAGAGGAGTCAGACACGTTTAAAGAGAGCGGGGGTGAGACAGAGACTGTAGGACAGAGACTGAGGAGACTGAGGAGACTGTAGGAAGTTTATGTTATAGAGATAATTGATATTTGACCAAAGATGTAATAAACTGTACTATAAATTTGCAGGAATAGTGACTTATTATATTATTTAATGGGATAATATACAAGAAAGCCGTTGAAAGAAGTTACTTTCTCACCACTGTCTGTTGTTTTGGTCACCGCCATGACCATGATGGGCACTCCGATGGCAGAGGACAGAACCCAGATCAGAACGTTGATGATCTTACCCTTGGCGGGCGTCCTGAACTCCAGGGCTCTCACTGGGTGACACACAGAAGATTACGTTTCAGTTGCAACTTATATTACAGTGAGTGTTATTGGCTCTAGGCACCCTTTCATTTCTATTTGCGAGAGGATACACTCTGGTTAAAAGTAGTGCACCATAACGTGTATAGGGTGCCATGTGGAATGCTTCTCTCCCTTTACCTGGGTGGCACACAGCAATGTAGCGGTCCACAGACATCATGGTCAGGGTAAAGATGCTTGTGAACATGTTGTAGTAGTCGATGGCGATGACCACCTTACAGAGGACCTCTCCGAAGGCCCAGGTCCCCATCAGGTACATGGCGCTCTGGAAGGGCAGTGTGCTGGTGGCTAGGGCATCCGCTAGAGCCAGGTTAAAGATGTAGATGTTGGTGGATGTCTTCATCTTGGTGTATCTGTGGACGGAGACATTTGTTAAATAGATGTTGCTATCAAACCGTATGTTGTATTCTGTGATGATTTTGACATGAATTCATTTAATTTCAATTCACCTACAAAATTGACTTTTGAATTTATCTCAACCTTGGTGAAAGATAATTAAGTTACAATTATTTTGCGGTCAGTAATGACAGCGGTTGGTGCGGATGGTAGAATTTTCTGTTACACACTTTGGGTTGAGAAAGCTACAGTTGAAGTCAGAAGTTTACATACACTTAGCTTAGAGTCATTAAAACCAATTTTTCAACCACTCCACAAATTTCTTGTTAACAAACTATAGTTTTGGCAAGTCGGTTAGGACATCTACTTTGTGGATGACACAAGTCATTTTTCCAACAATTGTTTACAGACAGATTATTTCACTTACAATTCACTGTATCACAATTCCAGTGGGTCAGAGGTTTATATACACTAAGTTGACTGTGCCTTTAAACAGCTTGGAAAATTCCAGAAAATTATGTCATGGCTTTAGAAGCTTCTGATAGGCTAATTGACATAATTTGAGTCAATTGGAGGTGTACCTGTGCATGTATTTCAAGGCCAACCTTTCAAGGCCTACCGAAACTCAGTGCCTCTTTGCTTGACATCATGGGAAAATCAAAAGAAATCAGCCAAGACCTCCGAAAATAATTGTAGACGTCCACAAGTCTGGTTCATCCTTGGGAGCAATTTCCAAAAGCCTGAAGGTACCACGTTAATCTGTACAAACAATCGCACGCAAATATAAACACCGTGGGACCACGCAGCCGTCAAACCACTCAGGAGGTGTTCTGTCTCCTAGAGATGAACGTACTTTGGTGCAAAAAGTGCAAATCAATCCCATATCTACAGCAAAGGACCTTGTGAAGATGCTGGAGAAAACCGGTACAAGTATCTATATCCACATTAAAACGAGTCCTATATCGACATAACCTGAAAGGCCGCTCAGCAAGAAAAGAGCCACTGCTCCAAAACTGCAACAAAAAAGCCAGACTACGGTTTGCAACTGCACATGGGGACAAAGATCGTACTTTTTGGAGAAATGTCCTCTGGTCTGATTAAACAAAAATAGAACTGTTTGGCCATAATGACCATTGTTATGTTTGGAGGAAAAAGGGAAGCACCGTGAAGCACAGGGTGGCAGCATCATGTTGTGAGGGTGCTTTGCTGCAGGAGGGACTGGTGCACTTCACAAAATAGATGGCATCATGAGGAGCAAAAATTATGTGGATATATTGAAGCAACAAGACATCAATCAGGAAGTTAAAGCTTGGTCGCAAATGGGTCTTCCAAATGGACAATGACCCCAAGCATACTTCCAAAGTTGTGGCAAAATGGCTTAAGGACAACAAAGTCAAGGTATTGGAGTGGCCATCACAAAGCCCTGACCTCAATCCTGTAGAAATGTTGTGGGTAAAACTAAAAAAAAGCTTGTGCGAGAAAGGAGGCCTTACAAACCTGACTCAGTTACACAAGCTCTGTGAGGAGGAATGGGCCAAAATTCACCCAACTTATTGTGGGAAGCTTGTGGAAGGCTACCCAAATGTTTGACTCAAGTTAAACAATTTAAAGGCAATGCTACCAAATACTAAATAAGTGTATGTAAACTTCTGACCCACTGGGAATGTGATGAAATAAATAAAAGCTGAAATAAATCATTTTCTACTATTATTCTGACATTTCACATTCTTAAAATAAAGTGGTAATCCTACCTGACCTAAGACAGGGAATTTTTATTAGGATTAAATGTCAGGAATTGTGAAACTGAGTTTAAATGTATTTGGCTAAGGTGTACTGTATGTACATTTCCGACTTCTGTATATTCTGTAGAGTTTTGTCCCTGTGTTTTCACTCACGTCCAAAATGCTCAAACTACTTGCCTCTTGCTGTATATGTTGAGCAGAGAAACATTTGGAACATGTCATTCCAATTCTCTTTGAACAAGTGATTTTCTCTGTGAACAAGTGATTAAAGATAATTATACAACGGGTGGGTCTAATCCTGTATGCTAATTGGTTAAAAGCGCATTCCAACCGGTGTCTATTCCACAAGTTCCAACCGGCTAAATATATGATGTTAAAATGCCTATTTAGTCTGTTCCATCTGACTGTGCAATCCACTGTCTCATCAGCCCAGCCAGGCAAGTTATAAACTTCCTCTCCACTATAAAACCATCACGACATTAATCTCACATTTCTTTTAGACTAACATTTAGTTTTCAATAATGGAGATTTGTATAAAATTTGCTGTCTTTCTCTCCGACATTTGCAACATTGTTTCAATTTTCAAATTCGATCTCCAACTGTCCCATAGTAACTTGTTAGGGTCAGGAGATGGGACAAGAGAGAGAGAAAGAGAAAGGCAGTGTTTCAGTTCGCACCATTTTTATGGATATATACAAAGAAATGTCAATTGAAAAAAAGTAAAGCGTAACGAAGTGCAGGTAGTTGGCTGTCTTTCCAGCTTCAGTTTGAAGTTATTGTGTTAGTTGTGTTATTGGCTAGCTTCTCTGACCAACAGTGTCCTAACAACAGAGAACATTTTCTATGCCAGGCAAAATCGTGCCTCATAAGCTCATTGTTATGGATGTATCCAAATAAATGTCACAAGAAAACAGCTTAAGCAAATGCAGCTACTGTTGTTTTTCTGTATGCATGTGCTTGAAGTGACTGTAAGTTAGCCGTAGTTGGCTAGCTAGCAAGCAAGGGATAAGAACATTGCCAGCCAGTATGGCGATGGAACATTTAGAATGAACGACTTGGTCGCGTCCATAGAAACAGAACAAAAAGACTGAACGCCTGGGTCGTGTCTCTGGCGACCAAACCAATAGAACGAACGACCAGCCGGCTTGGGTAGCAACCCTATGTTTGTTTCAGGACTATATCTTGTGGAAGGTTGAAATGGTATGAATAAATTAATCCAAATAACATTTCATGAAATTATGTCATCATTATTTGAATATGTTGGTAACCCGTTGTGTAAAAGTGATAATGCCTTCAAAGCCGGTGTTTGGGGCCTAACAACACCCATACCGATATCCCCCAAACACCAGCTTCTCGGGCATGATCACTTAATCGATCTCTTGAACATGCGTGGAACAGCAAAACACGTTATTCTAATTCTCTTCATACGCGGTTCTATTTCTTTCTGAATGAGTGATTAAAGATAATTTATATACTTCAGGCTTGTTAGTGTCTGATCAAGCACTTTGAGGACCGCTTAGGATTATTTGCTGCATTAAGATATGTTATATTCCTCTAAAAAACTCCTGCAAAGAAGACTTTTTTTGTAATTAGACCCAAGACCCACTGGGCAGAGACATCAGTTCAACGTCCAGTTTTTTTAATTTAAATTTGGTTGAGTTGTCAAATAACATGAAAAAAAAAATACATTACATTGATGTCTTTTTGCAAATCCAATTAGTTTTCCACAATTGTTTAACTAGGCAAGTTAGTTAAGAACAAATTCTTATATACAATGACAGCCTAGGAGCAATGGGTTAACTGCTTTGTACAGAGCAGAAGAACACATTTTTACCTTGGCAGCTCAGGGATTCAATCCAGCAAACCTTTTGGTTACTAGTCCAACACTCTAACCACTAGGCTATCTTTCACCCCTAGGTGACCTGCTGACCCAAAACATTGACATCATTCAACATCATCACGTAGATTTTGGGGATTTAAATGATGTGGCAACAATGTTGATTCAACCAGTTTTTGTCTAGTGGGGAGCATTTTGGCTGAGTCACTAGAGTAGTTAGAGATATTGGCCTAATGGGGTCAGAATCTCTCTGAAGGCACAATATAAATGTGTTCATAGAGATATATTATATTTTAACCTACTTTGCCTTCAAAACAGTATTATATTAGTCATAGCCCATTGGTCTGTATGTAAAATGCTCTAAGAGTTACAGAATATGCTGTGTTGAAATTGGTGTGCCTAAGTGAGAACGGTACTTGTCAATAGATTTTTGCACTGTGGCTCTGTGGATACATTAAGTTAATATTTTGTACAGTCCATTTAGTTAATGGTACAGATGTGTGTGTTCACCATAAAAGCTATTGATGTTCAAAAGTCAAAAGGACAACAAAATCAAACCAAACAACACTCAGAATGAAGTAAACAACATTTACTGGAAAATGGAAATCAGCTTTGGGCGTTGGTCAGTCTTTGACAGGGACTGTAAGCTCCTAATCCTAACTCCCTGTTGGGTCGTTCCATGTCATTTCAGCAAGCCGTTACACCCACTATCTCAGATTTATTAAGAAATCATTTTTGTAGTTAGAAAAATATAAAATTAGCATTCCTGCTAAATCCTTTTGCTGAAATATAATTTGATCTCTGAGAAATTAAGCTGCTTGATTGCACCCAAATTCATATAATATTCAATATGTCCTGGTAGTCTATCTGGCCACGTGGCCTTGATACTGTTGAATGTTTAAAGGTCTTGCTCATATCGACTACGGAGAGCGTGATCACACAGTCTTCCGGAACAGCTAGTGCTCTCATGCATGCTTCAGTGTTGCTTGCCTCGAAGTGAGCATAAAAGGCATGTAGCTCGTCTGGTAGACTTGTGTCACTGGGCAGCTAGCTGCATTTCCCTTTGTTGTCCGTAATAGTTTACAAGCCCTGCCTCATCAGACGAGTGTCAGAGCCGGTGTAGTCGGATTCAATCTTAGTCCTGTATTGACGCTTTGCTTGTTCGTCTGAGGGCATAGCGGGATTTCTTATAAGTGTCCGGATTAGTGTCCCGCCACTTGAAAGCGGAAGCCCTTTCCTTTAGCTTGGTGCGGACATTGCCTGTTATCCATGGCTTCTGGTTTGGATATGTACGTACAGTCACTATGAGGACGACGTTGTCGATGCACTTTTTGATGAAGCTGGTGACTGAGTAAGAAATTAGGACTGTTGCAGGAATGCTTATCTTGTCTGTTTCTAACAACAGAAATGATTTCAGAACAATCTGACATGGTGGGTGTCAAAATCGTCCTTCTTGTACTTTTTGAGGTGGAATAACCCTGATCCCTGTCGCTCAGTAATAAATACATTATAGCCTATTGATTTCCCATTCCCTTTCTCCCTCTTTAAGATATGGTCGATAACATGTACTAATTTACATCTCTTAGTGCATAAACACTACCAGCCAAATCATTCTGGAGACTGGGGCTATAATCTAGGTCTGTGGAGTGTATGTGTATGCATGTCTGTGTCTGTGCTTGTGTGCGTGCATGTGTGTGCTATAATGTAATATAATATATATATGCCATTTAGCAGACACTTTTTAGCGACTTAAAGTCATGCGTGCATACATTTTACTTATGGGTAGTCTGGGAATGCTCTACAAAATGAGCTACAAAGGATCACCCATATGCAAAATGTCTCTTTGCTGTAAGTCAGCAAAGAGGCCTTGAGCCAGGACTGATGACTGTGATGACCATTCCATGTTTAGGCATCCCATCTGCTTATGAGACTGATGGTGGGTTAGGGGTGAGAGGGGACAGGACTGTCGAGTATGTGGACTGAGAGCTGCTGGTGATTTGCTGATTTCTCTTCTGCTTCAACGGCTCCCACAGGAGGGTTAGACCCTCCCGACTGAAATAGTCCATGAAAGCCACCTTCTTAATTGTTCATCTGACAGATGTGTTGTGATCCCTGTCAGGTCAAGTCAACTGGCCGACATTGAACAGACTTTACAACAAAGGTGCGTGTGTGTGCATGTGTGTGCGTGTACGTGTGTGTGTGTGTGTGTGTGTGAAGAGTCGTGACAGTCATTGTAATATGGGCCAACTCAGGGACAACGGCTTTAAATTAAAACAAGGTCAGGTCAGTGGATCTAAATATTGTCTATTCAATGTATTTCTGTTTTAATTGCACCTGTCTCTATTCAAACAAAAGTTATAATTGTTGGTTATCTCCCTCTCTCGCCATCTCTGTCTGTATTGGGTCTTGGTGTCAGTCAGTAAGATCTCATTGATCTACTGGCTCTGCCTCTCCAGGGTATCAGTCACTCTCTACACCATAAACGCAGCCCTGGCAATTAAACAATCCCACTGTTAAAAGTAGAGACAGGCTAGGTGGAGGGATTGATGAACGCAAAACAAATCTGTCAAGAATCATTCCAACGAACAGCATCCTGTACCTGACTTATACAATATGCTTTCCCAGCTTTTTAGCTCCATTCCTATGCTGTAAAGTTATACATTGGATTTTATTGTCACATTTAATAATATCAGTACCGTATACAGATGTAGGATCTTAATTTGATCACCCTGTTACAGGATAACTTTCATACAATGCAGGACAATTAAAATGTGTTGTTTATTTGAGGTGTAAAAAGGCTTCTGAAGTTTGTAATGTCCACTTAGAAATTTCATACTTGATTTTCCATTGCGCAAAACGTATAAACCCCTACATAAATGTCCGTAAATTATTATTCACACAATCATTCACATTTCCTGTTGCTGCAGGATTATTTTCCTGGCTCAAACTGGCTCAAATTAAGATCCTACATCTATAATGCATCCCATCTGTGGTCAGTAGCACTGTGGTTTCTAAATGGGCCTCTGTTGTACAAACACATCACTTGTCCATTGCTGTGAACCTGCTCATAGTGTATCACAACTATATCTCAATGGGGCAAGGAAGATATGTTTTAGGAAATATTGCTTGAGTCATGTACTGGGGTGCCAGAGACAGAGTAAATCTATTGTCTGAAGTTTCCGGTGCTCAGATGAGTCAGACTACAGCAGGTTACAGACTCTTTTACTGCTAGGGAAGATTGTTCTTGATGGGAGATGTCTTTCTCTGTCTGTTAGAACCCTTTGATTCAGCATAACTTCATCTATGAATCCGTCTGTGCTCCCTAGCGCCACTGTCAGCAGGAGAGAATAGATAGATATTACATGTTATATTTTTCGTATTTATAAGATGACGGTGAATCACAGGCAGTCATTATATCCATTGGATGGGTTTGCTCTCTGCGTATGTAGAATCATTATCGCTAGCCCTGATCTGAGCTGGCGTGGTCAGGGCACACCCACCCTCACCTCTCCTCCACCACCAAGACCCATGCTGGGACCATGTCCCTTCTGGTCTTTCCTGTCCTAACCATGGCCCACTCCCCTCTGCCTTGAACCAATGTTACAGGAGCCAGGGCTTACACATGATAGACACACACACAGAGACACACACACACACACACACACACACACACACACACACACACACACACACACACACACACACACACACACACACACACACACACACACGGAGATGGAGATGCAACGAAAGACGCATCGAGTGGGTGGCCTCTGGGCTCTGTTTGTGTGGATGGATGTTGATGAAGTGGCTAGAGAAGGGGAGAGGAGGCGGGTGGGCGGTGGGGGAAGAGACATGATGTCACATGTGCACGATGTTACACATACAGGAGCTGAGAACACACAAGTGGCCAGATACTGGCAAGATGTTAAGGATACGGCGTTCTGTACAGCACTGTACGGTACAGTCGTTTCAAGGAACTGGCTAAGATAGGCGGTCCCTCCCTGCTATCTTTAAAGGGGTTGTAGCTGACAACCTGAAGCATCTTCTCAACAGGTTACAGCACCAAGGCAGGTTTCACCACAACATGCTATGTTCCATTTCCCTTTGAGGATGACACCTGTGCATGCATTAATCATAGAAGAGGAGGGAGAAGATGAGCTTTTGATATTTTCCCACGGTGCCCACTCTGTTCATGCCATCCGTTTAACTGGTTCTGGACCTGTAGTAGTTAGCTAATGCCACAGGTTCATAGGGGTGGTCCATTCTCCTTGTTTGGAAGCCTGAAAAGCTTGAAAACAGTGGGATATTTTCTTCCAATGTCGTGTTAAATCATGCTGTTCAAAATGAGAACCATGATCTGTAACTGTGATAGTATCATAGATGTCAGTCTAGTTGGAGATTGTAGGTGTGGAGCTGTCATTGCTGTCCTGCCCTGTCATCTCGTGTCCCTAGAGCAGTGGTTCACCACCATCTCCATTCGGTGGACCACCAAATCACGTCAAAACCTCTTGAGGACCATTATTTGTGGAGTCACTAAATGTTTTGACATTAAATATCTTGCCGGACAAATTTTGAGTCCGTTTTATCCATGAATGTAACAGTTAAAAGGCCTATTATTATTATTATGAACAATTTGTATTTTTTAAAGAAATTAACATTTCTTATAATATAATTAATACCCCCAACTGTTTTTATTTTTGAAGGAAAATAAATTGCACCAAAAAAAGTACCACGGACCACAGGTTGAAAACTACTGCCTTAGAGGTTAATCAACATATGGAGGAGGCAGAACCTTGTTAGAATCACTGCTGCAGGCTAGAGGGTCGTGTCTGTATGTGTATTTGTGTGTGCGTTTGTTAAATTCACAGCAGCAGGGAACAGAGGGTCATTTTAAAAACGTCAGTCAGTGGCCTTGGTTCCAGGACAAACCGGATGGAAATTGAATACTTCCTTCTCCTGCCTGACGCTGGTGAATATTGATTATTGTCTTATTGATCACAGCTTCATCAGACCACAGGCAACATTTGTATATTGGGTACGTACACCCAGAGCCATTGATCATAGTCTGTCACCACAAGTTAATCACTCGGTCCAGTATTAACCATGTTCACTGGGCTCCAGTCCGATATGTGTCCATTTCAGCCAAAGGCAGCACACCATGAAAAGATGAACTATATATGCAAAAGTATGTCAACACGCTTTCTAATTAGTGGATTCGGCTATTTCATCCACACCCGTTGCTGACAGGTGTATAACAATTGAGCACATGGCCATGCAATCACCATAGACAAACATTGGCAGTATAATGGCCTTAATGAAGAACTCAGTGACATTCAACAAGTCAGTTCATTACATTTATGCCCTACTAGAGCTTCCCTGGTCTGCTGTTATTGTGAACTAGATATGTCTAGGAGCAACAACGGCTCAGCCACGAAGTGGTAGGCCACACCAGTTCACATAACGGGACCACCGGATGCTGAAGCGCGTAGCGTATAAAAATTGCCTGTCCTCGGTTCCAACGCTCACTACTGAATTCCAAACTGCCTCTGGAACCAACATCAGCACAAAAACTGTTCATCGGGAGCCTAAGATCACCATATGCAATGCCAAGCGTCGGCTGGAGTGGTGTAAAGCTTGCCACCATTGGACTCTGGAGCAGTGGAAACGCGTTCTCCGGATTGATGAATCATGCTTGGAGGAGGAATAATGGTCAGGGGCTGTTTTTCATGGTTCGGGCTAGGCCTCTTAGTTACAGTAAAGGAAAATCTTAACGCTACAACATACAATGACATTATAGACGATTATGTGCTTCAAACCTTGTGGCAACTGTTTAGGGAAAGCCCTTTCCTGTTTCAGCATAACAATGCCACCGTGTATAAAGTGAAGTCCATACAGATATGGATTGTAGAGATCGGTGTGGAAGAACTAGACTGGCCGGCACAGAGCCCTGACCTCAACCCCATCGAACACATTTGGGATTAATTAGAACGCCGACTGCGAGCCAGGCCTAATCGGCCAACATCAGTACCTGACCTCACTAATGCTCTTGTTGCTGAATGGAAGCAAGTCCCTGCAGCAATGTTCCAACATCTAGTGGGAAGCCTTCCCAGAAGAGTGGAGGCTGTTATAGCAGCAAAAGGGGAACCAACTCCATATTAATGCCCATGATTTTGGAATGAGTTGTTCGACAAGCAGGTGTCCACATACTTTTGGCCATGTAGTGTGTCTTGCTGCTGTAACGGAGGTGGTTTGGTAAACCATGCTTGCTTGATAGCTAACCTTGCCTCAGACCTGAAAAGTTGTGTTTGCTCTATGAGTTATTACCTAGGCTTTAGCTCAGAGGGCTGACACAGTAATGTGGCGCATGGGAGACACAGACTCAAACATCAGTTTGTCACACTGCTTGGAGACAGTCAAAAGAGTACTCACTCTTTTATGAGGGTCCTTCATTCAGTAAGTTTACTGTGAATTGGAGACATTAGCATTTGGGCAGGCAGTGCTCAAACTTTTGGGCTTGGTGGGCCAGAATAACATCTGAGTGGTGCCCAACTAGACATGATGTATTTAGAAATAGGACAGGTAAACAATAGCTTTTTAGGGTCACACTCCACACCAAACTCACACTTATTAAGAACACATTCTAATTACCAGTAATGATGTATACATTTTTTAACAGTTGTGGCACAGAAACAGCAACCAAGTTTCTATGTTCATAAGGCTAATAACTTGAATATGTTTAAAATGACTTGAATATGTGAAAGATGTAAAAATTTGTATTTGCAGCTCTGATCTGTCATCATTTCTACCCCACTGTTTCCTCCATACTCCGCGGAAGTGCCCTCGACCGCTCTTCTTTTCCCACCACTTCCCTGACCAAACACACACTACTCCTTCCAGAGCTCTCTCTCACACACACGCACATGCACGCACACACACACTTCACACACACACACACTGCTGAGTAAGAGAGTAGACATGCAGCGAGACACGGGAGCTGGTGTTGACTCACACCCGTCCTAAAAAACACCCAACTAAAGCTTCCACTCCACTGGGTACAATATTTCAGGCAGGAATTGCTGCTCTTTGTTTGTTTGGGTAAACCCTGATGTATTTCCCCAAAGAAAGGATTTCGACCTAATCAGAGTTATAAGATGTCAGCTTATGGTGTATACTAGAGTTCATCTTATTCAAGCTCATTAGATGATTCTCCCCTGTTTGGGAGTTTTCCTCCTAAGACAGCTCTGCTTATGCCCTGCGTATGAATAAACCAAGTACACCACCTAGTACATCAGCTACACCACTCAAATAAGTAATTTTATCAACTGCACACCCTCATTCATAACATTAGCCATTTAAATGTAGGTCATAGCACAGTACATTGGGTACAATCATCTCTACACTATTACTGATTCTGTGTGTGTGTGTGTGTGTGTGTGTGTGTGTGTGTGTGTGTGTGTGTGTGTGTGTGTGTGTGTGTGTGTGTGTGTGTGGGTGTGTGTGTGTGTGTGTGTATGTGTGTGTATGTGTGTGGCTGGCTGGCTGGCTGGCTGTCTAGCAGAGCGAATGCTTCTGACCTGGGCTATGTTACAGAGGGATGAACTACAATATTGGTGGTGTCAGCCCCAGCTCTCCCCTCAGTCCCCTCAGTCAGTAATCACAGAAGAGTCTTCTTTGGCTCGTATTATAACTAATGCTATTATGGATACTAAAACATAGCCTTCATATCTACCCAGGCAGCTCTCCCTCTGAAGCAGCCGACACCTGGGTTCAAATAGTATTCATTTTCTTTCAAATACATTGAGTGTTTGATTTAGCCTGCCTGGAATGCCAGATGGATCCAGTCAACAGCTCTCTAGAACAGAGGGAGGGGAGATACTGTAGATGGCTCCTAAATAGCTTAATTACTCACTGTGCTGTGTTTTCAAAATGAATATCCAATGCCGATCACGATTCACAGTGAATGAACAATAGCGACTGACTGTGGATGCTAAAAACACTCATTTTACTCCACTAGTCAATGTTTTCTTTCCTGCTTCTTTCCTGTGTAAGGCTGATTACTCCATGCCTAGCACACAGTTTCAGAGAATCAGAGAGCATCGAACCCAACTCAACCTCACCACTTTCTCCGCACTTCATATCTCCCTGTCTCTTCCAATAAATGTGTTTAATTCAGTCCTTGAGCTGTTCTTGTCTATTGATGTTCTGTATTATGTCATGTTTTATGTTTTGTGTGGACCCCAGGAAGAGGATCTGCTGCTTCAGCAACAGCTAATGGGAATCCTAATAAAATAATAAAATACTAAATCCGGCTGATTCTCTCCGCTCTCTCTCCCTGTCTCTCTCTGTTTCTCTCCCTCTCACACATCCACTCTCTCTGTCTGTCTCTGTTTCTGTCACTGCCTCTCTCTCTCTCTCTCTCTCTCTGTCTGTCTGTCTGTCTCTCTCTCTCTCTCTCTTTCTTCCTCTCTCTCTCTCTCTCTCTTTCTCCCTCTCTCTCTCTCTCTCTCTCTCTTTCTCTCTCTCTCTCTCTCTCTCTCTGTCTTTTTTTTTCACTGTCTCTCCTTAAATTTTGGGGTGGTAGTCATGGTAATGGCAGGTCATGTGCAAAGAAAACCCCACTTTAGAGCAAAGAATCTGATCTGTGCGTCCAGACAGAGGTCGCATATGGAGGATTCGGTTTGCATCAGAATTCAGATCCACATATGGAGGTCGTATAAATCTGGAGTCAAAAGATCAGATTCCATGTTTCTTTTTGCTGTTTACACTGAAGGGAACACATACACTGAAGGGAACACAAGTGCCTTGCGAAAGTATTCGGCCCCCTTGAACTTTGCAACCTTTTGCCACATTTCAGGCTTCAAACATAAGAATCAACAACAAGTGGGACACAATCATGAAGTGGAACGACATTTATTGGATATTTCAAACTTTTTTAACAAATCAAAAACTGAAAAATTGGGCATGCAAAATTCAGCCCCCTTAAGTTAATACTTTGTATCGCCACCTTTTGCTGCAATTACAGCTGTAAGTCGCTTGGGGTATGTCTCTATCAGTTTTGCACATCGAGAGACTGACATTTTTTCCCATTCCTCCTTGCAAAACAGCTCGAGCTCAGTGAGGTTGGATGGAGAGCATTTGTGAACAGCAGTTTTCAGTTCTTTCCACAGATTCTCGATTGGATTCAGGTCTGGACTTTGACTTGGCCATTCTAACACCTGGATATGTTTATTTTTGAACCATTCCATTGTAGATTTTGCTTTATGTTTTGGATCATTGTCTTGTTGGAAGACCAATCTCCGTCCCAGGCTCAGGTCTTTTGCAGACTCCATCAGGTTTTCTTCCAGAATGGTCCTGTATTTGACTCCATCCATCTTCCCATCAATTTGAACCATCTTCCCTGTCCCTGCTGAAGAAAAGCAGGCCCAAACCATGATGCTGCCACCACCATGTTTGACAGTGGGGATGGTGTGTTCAGCTGTGTTGCTTTTACGCCAAACATAACGTTTTGCATTGTTGCCAAAAAGTTCAATTTTGGTTTCATCTGACCAGAGCACCTTTTTCCACATGTTTGGTGTGTCTCCCAGGTGGCTTGTGGCAAACTTTAAACGACACTTTTTATGGATATCTTTAAGAAATGGCTTTCTTCTTGCCACTCTTCCATAAAGGCCAGATTTGTGCAATATACGACTGATTGTTGTCCTATGGACAGAGTCTCCCACCTCAGCTGTAGATCTCTGCAGTTTATCCAGAGTGATCATGGGCCTCTTGGCTGCATCTCTGATCAGTCTTCTCCTTGTATGAGCTGAAAGTTTAGAGGGACGGCCAGGTCTTGGTAGCCCAATTTTTCAGTTTTTGATTTGTTAAAAAAGTTTGAAATATCCAATAAATGTCGTTCCACTTCATGATTGTGTCCCACTTGTTGTTGATTCTTCACAAAAAAATACAGTTTTATATTTTTATGTTTGAAGCCTGAAATGTGGCAAAAGGTCGCAAAGTTCAAGGGGGCCGAATATTTTCGCAAGGCACTGTATCATACTGTATCAGCAGGTTAGGAGAGCATTTTAGCTAACCTAACCTTAACCCTTTTCGTAACCATAATCTAACTCTCCTAACCTGTTACGTTCATTCTCCTAACCTGCTGCGTAAATTCTCCTAACCTGCTACGAAAAGTAACTTCCGTCCGTAGCTGTATAGGCCTACCATCTAGTAAAACCCCTTTAAAGCACCTCCACAGGGAGAAACCAGAGTCCTATATTTTGAGAGTTGGGCCAAAGCGGTTTCTGTCTGAATGTTCTGAGAGAGCCACTTTCTCCTCCACAGCTGTTGCTAAGTGATAATTGACACTTCCGTATTGTGCTGTTTATTTCTGATAGTTTTCAAAACCTATGAAGATGTCAAGTGAAAGCAGATATGTAGTTTGTTCAGACCATAACACAGTACCGACTTGGATACACATTATCCCGAATGCTAATAAAAAAAATGTCTGTTAAATTCACTGCTCTGTTTTGCTTGTTGACAGCGAGTAATTTCATAGGGAATTGTCGGAGACGCTCTCATATTGTACATCACCAACATTTTGAGAATAAAGGAGCTAACATGGCATCCGTTCTAATACCTGGACGAACTCTCTTAAATATATGGCTCTCGGAAAACCAACTAATGTCCATTGTCATGACAACCCCTTTCATTATCTGACAGGAAACAGCAGTAGAGGCCACTATACGTATCTTTTCCCTGAAAACCAGAGAGGAGAGTTCATACTGATAGTAGCCTCCTGGCTCTTACTGTCAATAGTTACAGCCTTATTCTAAATGTGATTAAGTAAATGAAATTCCTTGGCAATCTACACACAATACTCCATAATGACAAAGAGAAAAATATATATTTTTTACATTATTTTTTTTACATAAATATACAGACCCTTTGCTATGAGATTCGAAATTGAGCTCAGGTGCATCCTGTTTAATTTGATCATCCTTGAGATGTTTCAACAACTTGATTGGAGTCCACCTATGGTAAATTCAATTGATTGGACATGATTTGGAAAGGCACACACCTGTCTATATATGTCAGAGCAAAAACCAAGCCATGAGGTTGAAGGAATTGTACATAGAGCTCTGAGACAGGATTGTGTCGAGGCACAGATCTGGGGAAGGGTACCATATTTTTTTCAGCATTGAATGTCTCCAAGAACACAGTGGCCTCCATCATTCTTAAATGGGAGAAGTTTGGAACCACCAAGACTCTTCCTAGAGCTGGCCGCTTGGCTAAACTGAGCAATCGGGGGATAAAGGCCTTGCTCAGGAAGGTGACCAAGAACCCAATGGTCACTCTGACAGCACTCCAGAGTTCCTCTGTGGAGATGGGAGAACCTTCTAGAAGGACAACCATCTCTGCAGCACTTCAACAAGCAGGCCTTTATGGTAGAGTGGCCAGGTGGAAGCCACTCCTCAGTAAAAGGCACATGACAGCCCACTTGGACTTTGCCAAAAGGCACCTAAAGACTCTGACCATGAGAAACAAGATTCGCTGGTCTGATGAAACCAAGATTGAACTCTTTGGCCTGAATGCCAAGCGTTACGTCTGGAGGAAACCTGGCACCATCTCTACGGTGAAGTATGGTGGTGGCAGCATCATTCTGTGAGAAGGTTTTTCAGCGGAAGGGACTGGGAGACTAGTCAAGATCGAGGCAAAGATGAACGGAATGCCCTTGAGTGGCTCAGCCAGAACCCGGACTTGAACACGATCAAACATCTCTGAAGTACCAGAAAATAGCTGTGCAGCAACTATTTCAAGAAAGTATGCTTCAAGAAATGATTGAGTAAATCGTCTGAATACTTATGTAAATGTAATATTTCAGTTTATTTTGAATAAATCAGCAAAAATGTCTAAACCTGTTTTTGCTTTGTCATTATGGGGTAGTGTGTGTAGATTGGTGACAGGGAAAAAAACAACTTAATACATTTTAGAATAAGGCTGTAATGTAACAAAATGTGGAAAAAGTCAAGGGGTCTGAATTCTTTCCGAAGGCACTGTATATAACAGGATTGGGGACAAGTATGAATAGAGACACGAATTGCTCTTTAATTATGTTCAATTCATGAATTTGAATTGTATTTCAATTGGACATACCTCACAGGAAACAGAATTTGAATGAAAGGAAGTGGAATTTATTTAAAATAAATGTAATTAAATTCAAATGACTTATTGTCACGGCCGTCCTCCTCTTCATCTGAAGAGGAGAGGCGAGATGGATCTGAGGACCAATACGCAGCGTGGTAAGTGTCCATGGTGAATCTTTAATAAAGAAAGACTGAACACTATGCAAAAGAGTAACGAAAACAACAAACCAAATACGACCGTGAAGCTACAAAATGAGACCTGTGCAGACACAAGCCACTAACATAGACAATCACCCACAAACAAACAGTGCAACCCAGGCTACCTAAGTATGATTCTCAATCAGAGACAACTAATGACACCTGCCTCTGATTGAGAACCATACTAGGCCGAAAACATAGAAATGCCCCAAAACATAGAAAAACAAACATAGACTGCCCACCCAACTCACGCCCTGACCATACTAAATAAATACAAAACAACAGAAATAGAGGTCAGAACGTGACACTTATTTATTCTACACATCCCCATAATTTTGGTTACAATAGCATAAGGTTGAAACATTTAATTTTCTAAACTCATTCTCTTGAAACAATTGTAAATTATTATCGTGGTCTGGAAATATTCTAAAACAATGTTGTGGGTTGTCTATAATAATCCATAATTCCCTTAATGTTCAAAATATCAGAAATAAAAAAATCCCAGAATGCATTAGATCAAACACTTCCTTATGGAGACATGCCAAAGTGAAAAACTGCTTCACATCTGAGTTATAATCAAATTAAGATTTGAAATGGTGTGTATATTATTTGCATTAATAAGTGGCATTGATAAAAATATTTGTGAAATGAATGAGACTCATGTTTCACTTCTAAATTGAATTGGTTTCAATTGGTTTTAATTCAATTCTCCTTCCTTCAATTAAATTCACATTCTGCTTCCTGTGGGGTGAGGCCAATTTAAATTTAATTCTAATTCAATTCAGAAATTCCAACCCTAAAGCTATTATTAGATTCAGAGCAACTAGACTGGACATTGTTTTATAATGTCTGACTGCAGTGGGCAATAAAGCTATTAGTGGATTCAGAGCTATTAGACTGGATACGGTTATAAAATGTCTGACAGCAGTGGGCAGTAACAGAAGTAAGTGCACTAGACTGGACATCCAGTTTACTAGACTGGATACTCACTGTCTTATAATGCCAGACAGTGTAGTACTGTCAAGGGTTCAGTTTAGTACACTGCTAGGGTTCAGTTTAGTACACATTGTGTGGGTTCAGTCCTCCAAGTTTGGCCATGGCCTGCCATGTCTATGAACATGTCAGAGGGGGGTTGTTAGAGCATTTTTGTGATGTGGGCAAAATTATTATCCTTCAAAATACACTCAGCATGGTAATGTTATCATAAACAATAAACCCATCACTGACATCAGTACTATTTAAATTAAGGGAGGGGGCAGATTGGGAATAGCCAATAATTGAATCCTGTTGATCCTAATTAGTGTCTGTAAAATGGGAGCATTTGATAATAAAACTTTTTTTAAAGATAGCCCAATTTGAGTACTCTTTTGAGTGCTGTGTAGTAGGCACACAAACACCACACACTCTCCACCAGACTCTCTCTTTCCTTTGGTCCTCACGCGCGAGTAAACACTGATTTATTGTTTCGCCAGCAAAAATGTTTCCTTGTTGAACAAAAGCAACAACAACAAAAAAGTATTATAGAGTGTAGCATCTTCAAATCACAGAAAATCATTCATTTTATCATTGATTTGCGCCCTGTGCTTGCTTTTGACAAATACACGGTTTGCTTAACTAACACGAAGAGAGGCACACATGAGATATTGGTCTATAAAAAAACGCGATTTCTATACGAAATACACGATTCCCCTATAGCCTAAAACCTTCTTTTTTTCAGTCACGCATATCCCCACAAATATATGCATTCACATGCTTTCTTACAGACAATAATAAGGCATATAATCTCAAAAGCAAGTTCCCACCAATGATAGTAGGCTAAATATAATATGCCACGGGTGGTTCCAGTAGAAAAGCCTTACCTCACCACCCCGTACATCACAAGGACATTCCCGAGCAATCCCACCACGCAGATAACCGAGTAGAGCGCGGTGATGGAGATGGCTACTATAATATTGGAGGCGCTCTGAACCGGGGGCTGCTGGGTGAAGTTTGGCACGTTTGGCACGAACCCCATCTTGTCGTCCGGGTAGGTGACATTGAACGGAATCACCGAGTACATGTCGAAATCAGCCGGTTCAGCACCATGGCTCTAGGACTGTCGCGCGCCTGTGACTGTTACTGTTCTCTGGTCTGTGGTGCTGAAAACTTATCCAAGCACTACTGGTCGGCTGGTCGGACACGGCTCGCGCTTTTGTTTCGCCTGCTCGGCGTTTTATTGGCTGGAAGGTGTGTACTGATCCTCACGCGCCAAAGGGCAAGGTGCACAGTTTACAGTTGGTCTGTCTCACCAAGGGGTCGAACATGAAAAACAGAACGATGACAGACTTCCCAACCCCAAAAATAAGAATAGAAAAGCAAAAATGATTTCACTTCTGTTTAGAGTTCACAGAACATTAGGATGATTCAATAATTGTTCGGTCTTGTGTCTGGTTGAAAGAGAGGTGTCCTGTTCTCAGGAGGATCGGTCTGTGTAATGTTGACGGTAGCCTTTAGTGGGAAAGGTGCATGCAGTGATTTGGTCTCGCTCTCCAAACGTCTAATAATGTAAACACTCGCGCACTGCAAGTGTTTTTTTTTTCATAGGCTAACACATCAAAGCTGTGCATAGTAGGCTGATAATTGTTTTAGCCTATTCCGCTGAGCTATAGATTAATCTCTACACGTATTGTAGGCTATGTGACAGAACATACATACACTATGCATACAAAAGTATGTGGACACGCGTTCAAATTAGTGGATTTGGCAATTTCAGCCACACCAGTTGCTGACAAGGTGTATAGAATCGAGCACACTGCCATGCAATCTCCATAGACAAACATTGGCAGTAGAATGGCCTTAGTGAAGAACTCAGTGACTTTCAACATGACAGTATCATAGGATGCCACCTTTCCAACAAGTCAGTTTGTCAAATTTCTGCCCTGCTAGATTTTCTCCAGTCAACTGTAAGTGCTGTTATTGTGAAGTGGAAACGTCTAGGAGCAACAACGGCTCAGCCGCGAAGTGAAAGGCCACACAAGCTCACAGATCAGGACCACCAACTGCTAAATTGCATAGCAGGTAAAAAATAATCTGTCCTCGGTTGAAACACTCACTACCGAGTTCCAAACTGCCTCTGCAAGCAACATCAACACAAGAACTGTTCGTCTGGAGCTTCATGAAATGGGTTTCCATGGCCGAGCAGCCGCACGCACACAAGCCTAAGATCAGCATGCGCAATGCCAAGCGTCGGCTGGAGTGGTGTAAAGCTTGCCAGCATTGGATTCTGGAGCAGTGGAAATGAGTTCCCTGGAGTGATGAAAAGGGGGACCAACTCCATATTAATGCCCATGATTTTGCATTGCGATGTTTGATGAGCAGTTGTCCACATACTTCTGTTCATGTAGTGTATGATAAAAACATTGTTGGCGTACAAGAACATGATAATGCCATTTTATTTTCATAAATTCCCAAATGCAGGACTTCGAATGAAAGGAAATCATTCATATTTACTGGGCCTAGGCTTATTAGTGATACAATTACTGTATGTCGACGTAGGTAGTTCTAGGCATAGTGCTTGGCAAGGCAAAAATAAAATATTCTAACAAGGAATTGAATGGTGCCTCAGATGGTTTTGATGTGGCAATATTAATAATTTAATTGAAAATGTGGAAAATGTGGAATAGTACAGCAACACTCTACATATCGTGCCAATAGGGTTAACCCTTTTGGTGGGAATTGTAACGTGGCTCATATAACGAGTGTCGCTTCACCGCCCTCTCAGAATGAGAAGTCACATCCCCGCCCTTTGATTTTCATTCAAGCCCCATGACACATCCTCCCTTGCATTCCGTTGGCCCCACAGCCGCCATCCCACTTCTGTCACCAGAGGAGCAGATAGGGGATCACTCCAATATATTGGTATCACTCCGCGGTGGAGGGATACATCCATGGTGAGGATTTACAGATTTACTCCCGTGTACACCTATGTCACGGCTGGGGTCCGCCCCTATTTATAGACCCCATGGCCGCGACACTCGGGTAGCCACTGCACTGGACATCAAACTGGTGGACAGTAATGACTATCCATCTGTCCCCATCTCTACTGAGTTCAGCGAGACCTTGCAGGAGAGCTGGGCCTCTGCCAGGCGGTGCTTCCGACTCACAGCAGAGACTGGACCATGGAGTTATGTTGCGGGCGCAGAGTTACTCACTCCGGGAAGCGATGGAGGTGTCTCGCCTGCTTTCCCTGGTCCAGAGGGATGTGGCCCGTGCCAATGGACGGGCCATGGCGCAGGTGGTTACCTCCCGGCGCCATCTCTGGCTGGTCCAATCCCATCTGCCAGCTGCTCTCCAGAGCACATTTGCCACTCTCCCTATCACCCCAGGGCTGACGTTTGGCCCAGGGGTTGATGACATTCTGGAGCAGACCGATAAGGTTCGTATGGACCGGGAGACCCTGAGACGGTTCATGCCGCCTCCTCAGGCCCGGGGTCCGGGTCCAAGGCAGACGGACCCACCTGCACCCGAACAACAGTGCGGTCCCTCTCCTGACCCATCGCCTCGTGCTGAGGGACGATGGCAGGGAGGGGCACAGCATACAGTGGAGCAACAACCTGTCAACTGTCACCACCATAGGGACGTGCCTGGGGGACCCAGGTGTTCGGGGTGCCAGAAGAGAGGCAGGCCCCAGCAGGACCCCTGACAACACCCTTCCCCGGCCTCAGCCGCTTCTCCCGGGCCTCAAAGGGCAAAGTGGGAGGAGGGTGTGGAGTCCCCCTGGGTGTTGTCCACAATATCCGAGGGGTACCAACTCCAATTCTGGTGCCGGCCCCTGCCCTTCATGGGCCTTCATGTCACAATGGTGGCCGACCCCCTGAAGAAGGAAACCCTGCGGCTAGAGATCTCCTCACTCCTGGACAAAGGTGTCATCCGCAGGATTGAGAAATCAGAACGGCTAGGTGGGTTGTACTACACTTATTTTCTTGTCCCAAAAAGATACGGAGGGTTTCGACCGATTCTGGACCTCCGCAACCTCAATGAGTTCTTGAAGGTACTGAGGTTCCACATGCTGTCCCTAGCCCTCATGTTGCAGGCCTTGTCCAGGGACCAGTGGTTTGTTATGATGGACCTGAGGAATGCACACTTCCATGTTCCTGTTCACCCAGCTCATTGGCAGTACCTCCGATTCGCTTTCGAAGGGCGGCTTACGAATGGATGATTCTTCCCTTCGGCCTTTCCTTGGCACCCCGCACTTTCACAAAGTGCATGGACACTGTCCTGGCACCTCTCACGTACCGAGGATTGTTGATCCTCATTTAACTGGACGATTGGCTGATTTGTGCCACGACCAGGACCCAGGTCCTGTCAGACAGAGACATGCTTCTGACCCACATCGGCGGGCTGGGCATTACTGTAAATGACAATAAGAGTCATCCAACGCCCACCCAGAAGGTGGCCTTCATTGGCATGGAACCGGACTCAGTCCTCAGGAGAGCACGCTTGCCCACCAGAAGGGTTCAGGCGATCTTATCTTGCCTCGACCGCTTTCAGCAAGGGAGGGTGGTATTCACCCTGACCTGCCAGCGCCTGTTGGGCTTGCTGATGGCGGCCTCGTTGCTGATTTCCCTGCTCCTGCGCCTGCTCCATGTCCAGCATCTTCAACGATGGTTCAACTCCCACCGGCTACAACGAAGCTCCACCATCACCGCCAGCTGCGGATGACCGCACAGTGCCTCAGGGCATTGTTGAGGCGGCGCAGTTGCTCCTTTCTCTCAGGTGGGGTGGAGATGCTAAGAATGTCCCGCCGGGAGCTGGTCAGCACAGACTTCTCCCAGATTGGCTGGGGGGGGGGGGGGGGGGGGGGGGGGCAGGTCGGCCAGCTCTCCTTGGAGCGGCAGGCACTTCATTACACTAGAGCTCCGAGCTGTACTGCTGGCCCTGTGGTCTTTCCTTCCACATCTGAAGAGAAGACATGTCCTGGTGAGAATGGACAACACCACAGTGGTGGCTTACATCAACCATCAGGATGGATTGAGGTCACACCGCCTCCATCTTATGGCAGGGAAGCTCCTTCTCCTGTGACACAGTACACACAGCGGAGTGTTACCAATATATTGGAGTGATATAACTGTGAGCTATATAACCTTCATTTTGGTTCCAGGAACCAAAAACCTTTCTTCAAAGGGTTCTCTTAATAACACATGACAGCCAAAAAAACGTTATGTTTAATGTAGATCGATTGAAATGATTCAAAGTTTTAGAGCTTTTACAGTATCAGACTGTATCAGATTGTCAGAAAGAGGCAGACTTTCATTTCACTCTGTCTATAGTATCTCTTTCTCCCTCTCACTCTCTCACTCACTTCTTCCCTCCTCCCACTCTCTCTCTCTCGCTTTCTTCATTTCATCATTTCATTGATTCCTCTCTTACTGTGTCGATGACTATATTCTGAATCCAGCTCCTCATTACTTTCCACTTTACCAGGCTCCATAATGGCCATTAATTTCCTGCTATGTAAAGTGGCTATACTAGCTCTTGTTCACACACCACTAAACCCTTCAGGAAATATACAACACTCTTCCATCCACAGGGCTTAGAGGACCAGTTCGTTATTAATAATATAAGCCTCATGTACCTCTGGAGTTCACACAGGTTGCATCCCACATGGCAACCTATTCCCTACATAGGGCCCTACTTTTGACCAGAGCCCTATGGGTAGTGCACTAAAGTATTCTGGAAACAGGAGACAAAGGGTTGTGAGACATGGGTTTGATCCCATACACATGAAAAGTGGGATATATACAGAGGGTACAGGGCAACAGAAGACGAACAGCAGAGTAAGTATCTTGGAGATTGCGGGACTCTACCCGGAGGGGCAGATCTCGGGCGGCTTTGGAAAACCGGGCCTCTACTGTCAGGATGGCGGTGTTGCCATCAGAGAGACATAAGAGAACAACATAGTGAGGCAGTAACACATAACAACACAGCATGGTAGCAACACAACATGGTAGCAGCACAAAACATGGTATAAATATTTTTGGGCACAGACAACAGCACAAAGGGCAAGGCGGTAGAGACAATAATCCATCACGCAAAGCAGCCACAACTGTCAGTAAGAGTGTCCATGATGAGTCTTTGAATGAAGAGATTGAGATCAACCTGTCCAGTTTGAGTGTTCGTTGGAGCTCGTTCCAGTCAGGGCAGGCAGAGTGGCCAAAACTGGGAAAGCTAGAAAACAGTAACTAGAAAAAGACAGGAGCAAGGGGAAAACCACTGTTAGGCATGACCAACAAAACAAACTGGCAACAGACACACAGAGAACCCAGGTATGGGGATAACGGGGAAGATGATTGACACCTGTGACAGATCAGGGTGTGACAGATATCCCCTTAATCATCTCTGATCTAATGTGACACAACCATATTTATTAATGGGGCAGAGAGAAATCCTTAACGTAGAACATTACATCAAAACAGCCTAGAAACTATTTCCATCTCCTATCTCTTCTCTATCTCTGTCATGCCTACTCCTGCTCCCTCCCTCGGGCACTCGACGTCACTAGTCTATTAACCACCGGTCCTGGATGCCACATTGCGCACAGCTGGCAACCATCATTGCACACACCTGCTCCCCATCATTACGCACACCTGGACTTCATCACTACCCTGATTACTGTCCCTCCATATAGCCCTCTGTAGCCTCAGTCATCAGGAAGTATTGGATTTGGTTACATTTAGTACGCGGCTCCTGTTTTGTATTTTAATAATGTTTATTATTATTATTATTATTATTAATCACCTGCTTCCTGATTCCCTGCATATACGTTACAATCTCCCGGTGTCTGTCTGACAACCACCTCCACCTCCATCGATCCAAATAGAAATGGATTCTCATTAAAACACAGAGAACAGAGCATGTTAGAAGGGTTTGTTCCTCTACCTTTCATGGTGACAGAGAGACAAACAGATAGACACATCACGCTGAACTTCGGAGGCCTCCTCCAGAGTAGCCTTCCATCTGGGCCTGGCTGAGAGGAGGGGAAAGGCTTCCCCATTAAAGAGAAAGGTACACAGTCCCACAACAGGTACAGAGACCACGACTAGGCAGGCCAATCCTTGAGTTAGGTAGAGACAGCCTGGCCACAGCAAGCCCAGCAGCATTTTTTGATGTAAATTGGTTCTAAGGACATCATTCTACCAATTAGAGAGAGAGAGTGAACGGGTGATTCATGCCACAGTCAAAGAAGTAAGCCTCCTCCTCACCATAATATATCAGGACAGCCTAGATCGTTGGTGACACCCTTTCTTTTTCCTCCTCCCTCCTTTCTTTCTCATCTCCCCTTTATACAACCCCCTGGTTTCACTATGTAATGACTTGGGGATGACTACAGGCTGCTGACACCTCACAAAGGGTGCTGAAGCGTTGGTTGGTGGACAGCATTATTGAGGCATGAGCTGTGCTGTCACTGACTGTCAGCGAGCATCAAGTGACACAGTAATGTATGCTTGAACATGACTTCATACATGAATGGAGGAGTTGGTGTGAGACTTAATCTATGGATTGTAACATTAGTGTCAGAGAAATATAGGATCTCATGATTAAAATACCAGTGTCTGATTAGAGCAAAACATTAAGTGAAACATTAACTTACACAGTTAGTCCTAAAAGTCATCTTAACATTTTTTTAGCATCTTAGTTTGGATGAGAAAATATTGGTGTCGTACACACCCAAGCTCAAAAGATCATTTGAAATAAAATCTTGACGTTTTTTATCGTCTTAATTTGAATAAGTAATCTTGACATTTTTTATCATCTTTGTTCGTTTGACTGAGGACGAACATGTTCTGCAGCTCAAAAGACCAAGCTGCAAAGAAGCAATTTCATGGCAGCGACAAAATCATTGAGCCAGACCCACTTTGTAATGGAACAAACTATCTCTTTCACTTTGGTATTATTCTGACTGCCTTTCATCACTTTACCGTTGCAGACATGTAGAGCGAGAATTCCATTTAGAATTGATCACCAAGGCTCTTTGTTTCTCGATTGATGTAATGGTAGGCATAGGTGTTGCTCAGTCTTTGTTTGTGTAGGGCAGGGTTCCTCAACTGAATTTGGCCTGCGGATGGTTTAATTTGGCTACCCGCGGGCTCTATTCAATCCGTGTCATTCAGCGTTACAGCATGATTAGAATTGAAAGGCAATGTTCCCTCGTAAACAGAGAGTGCATTCACGGTAAACACTGCATATGTCTGCTCATTGGGAAATTACCTTAAAATGTATGTGGCACAATCTGTGACACTTCAGCAATACAGATTGAATAGATGTTTGTATTTATTTTGATAATCTTATTTCCCAGTCTGTCACAAGAGACACGATCATGTTGATAGTGGCACTTTTAGGAGACACATGGCAATTATTGATGGTTGGCACATACTGTATAAGTGTTCCTATGGTTTTTATTGTTCCTGTGCCAATGACTTACCCCCTTCACCCAATTCATAACAGTTGCTTTCTTCTTTGCTCAGTTGGTAACAGGTGATGTGCCAATCGTGTTCCCCCTATGCGCAGTTGCCCAGTTGGTAAAACGTGACAATGCCAATGGCTTCCCCCCTTCGCCCAGTTGGTAACAGGCGACTGGCAAGTGGCTTATTTGAAATCTATTAAATCTCCCTCTCAAACAGCCAAATGGGACGGTTTGTACCACACAGCCTCTTCATCATGGCCAGAGCAGATGGTGGTAGAGACGGGCGAGATGTCTTGTCCAGACACATTATCTAGACCCGTGAATCCTCACACTCTCCTGGATACAAATGTTATTTGTCACATGCGCCGAATACAACAGGTGTAGACCTCACAGTGAAATGCTTACTTAAAAGCCCAACAATGCAGTTCAAGAAATAGAGTTATGAAAATCTTTACTAAATAAACTAAAGTAAAAAATTCAAAGAAGTAACAAGAAAATTGCATAACAATAACGAGGCTATATACAGGGGGTGCTGGTACGAGTCAATGTGTTGGGGTACAGGTTAGTCAAGGTAATTTGTAAAGTGACTATGTATAGATAATAAACAGCGATCAATGTAAATAGTCCGGGTGGCCAGTTGATTAATTGTTCATTAGTCTCATGGCTTGGGGGTAGAAGCTGTTAAGGAACCTTTTGGTCCTAGACTTGGAGCTCCTGAAAACAGTCTATGACTTGGGTGACTAGAGTCTTTGACAATTATTTGGGCTTTCCTCTGACACCGCCTAGTGTGTTGTTATCTGTTAATAACATTTAGACTTGGTTACCCAGCAGGCTATGCGGGCGGGGCAGGTGGTTGAAGAATGCCTTGCATGGCTAAACAAGGAGTATTCTAGCTGAAGTATAAGTTCAATAAAAGTAGTTCAACCGCCCCGGTTTGTCATTATTTAAGGAACAAACATACAATGGTGTCAGATTGGTAGTCGCTATGACGAGACAGAGAAAAGAAAGGAGTAACTCTGCAAATTTCCCCCCAAATTTCCCCAATTGAACATTCTACCACAAGTCAAGTGACGTGAGTAGTCGAAGATGCTAGCTTGCAAGAGCGAGGACAACGAGCCGCAGCAGCGAAAGTGACAGCAGCGAGAGCGAGGCTACATTGGAATCTGTTGATGAGCAAGTTGATGAGCAACATACTGAAGTAAGAGAAATTGACACTGTTCCTGTTCTCTGTCATGGATAGGCTTAGTCATCCTACTCCTATGCAGTTAACAGGCAATTTAGCTGACAATTGGAAACGTTTCAAGCAGAGATCCAATATCTACCTAGCAGCTAGTGGTGCAGGGGGAGATGATGACAAATTGAAAGCTTCCATTTTTCTGCATATTATTGGAGAGGATGCATTGGAGATTTACAAAAGCTTTCAGCAAGATGAGGCAAACTTGACATTGACTGTGCTAATGGCTAAATTTGAGGAGCACTTTGTACCAAGCCAGAACGTCACGTTTGAGAGATTCAAGTTTTTCTCTCATGATCAGAAACAGGGAGTCAGTTTTGACCAGTATTTGGCTGAGCTGAACACACTGAGGAAAATGTGTGAATTTGAAAATCTGAAAGACTCCTTAGTGAAAGAGAGGATAGTCTGTGGCATACTTGATAATGGACTCAAGGAGAGATTGCTGTGTGAGTAAGATTTAACTTTGGATAAAGCAGTGAATATGTGTCGAGCAGCTGAAACACCAGAGCACAAGCTGAAGAGCTGCGCAAGGATGAGACATCAGTGTATGCAATAAAAAGAGAGGAGCACCACACACAATGCCTTACAAAACAAAAACAAGCAAAAGAGAGAAATCAAAACACTACATGTGGAAAATGTGGATTCGCCCACAAGCCCAAAAATTGCCCTGCATATGGCAAATCATGTAACAACTGTGGGAAAAATAATAATTTCTCAAAATACTGCAAAGCTGAGGCTACAAAGAAACAGGTTCACACAGTCAAGGAGGAGATTGAAGAAGTCTTTGTTGATTCTGTGGAAATATGCAATGCAGTAAATGCTGAATGGATTGTGTCATTGAAGGTGAATGAAACTGTAATACCATTCAAGCGTGATCCTGGAGCACAGGTAAACCAGGTTACTGGTTATACTGGGGAGAACGTACTGGTCAAAGGTAGCTGCATAGTAACTTTACAGCACAAAGGAAAACAGTTCAGTGCACAACTGCTGATCGTGGAAAAGAGTGTACAGCCTATTCTACGAATCAATGCATGTGAAAAGCTCAATTTGTTGAAAAGTAGTGACATCACAGACTGAAAATGACCAAGATTAGCTACTGGCTGAGTATGAGGAGGTGTTTGAGGGTCTTGGATGTTTACCAGGAGAACACAAAATATGTACTGATGACAAAATGACTCCAGTTGTGCATGCATGCAGAAAAGTTCCATTTGCACTGAGGAAAAAGACTGGGTAAGCTCACTGGTTATTGTGGTGAAAAAAAACGTCGATCTCAGGATATGTCTAGACCTGAGAGATCTCAACAAAGCAATCAAGAGAGAGCATTTCAAGTTGCCGACCGGAGAAGAGATAGTGTCGCAGTTTGCTGGAGCAAAGTGGTTCAGTAAGCTTGATGCCTCCTCAGGATTCTGGCAAATGAAGCTAGACGATGCAAGCTCAAGGCTATGCACATTCAACACACCTGAGGGCAGGTACAGATTTCTTCATCTACCATATGGAATTCTCTCAGCGCCAGAGGTCTACCACAAGACAATCCACATGATCTTCGAGCATATTCCTGGAGTGGAGACTATGATGGATGACACCATCGTCTGGGGGTCCACAAAAGAAGAACACAATGCGAGAGGGAGACAAGTGCTGGACCTGACACGAAAAGTCAACCTAAAACTAAACAAGGACAAATGCGAGTTTGGTGTGAAAACACTTACCTTCGTGGGAGATGTACTCTCAGAGGATGGAGTCAAACCAGACCAGAGGAAAGCATCAGCCATCAACAACATGGAGCGCCCGAAGAACAAGGACGACGTGAGATGGGCATGATCACCTACCTTGCAAAGTTCATACCTCAACTGTCAGCACAGTCCGCTCCACTCAGATGTCTTCTGGAACAGAAAAAGGAATGGGAATGGTCCCATGAACAGGAAAACTGCTTCAAAAACCTGAATAAGACAATCACAGAAGAGCCAGTGCTCAGGTTCTATGATCCAGAGAAAAGCACAAGGATTTCTGCAGACGCGTCACAGTTTGGCCTGTGAGCAGTTCTTCTGCGAAAGCATGACGACACATGGCAACCCATCGCTTATGCATCCAGAGCCTTGGCAGACACAGAGTCAAGGTATGGACAAATAGAGAAAGAACTACTGGAGAGCACATACGCTTGTGAAAGGTTTTACCAATACGTCTACAGATGAGACTTCGAAGTAGAAACTGACCACAAACCATTGGTGTCAATCATGTCTAAGCCACTGAATGATTATCCAATGAGAATCCAGAGAATGTTGATCAGACTGCAAAAGTATGATGTGAATATGATCTATACCTCGGGAAAGCTCATGTTCGCCGCTGACACTCTTTCTCGAGCATTCGACAAGAAAGAGAGCTTCGAGACACAGAAAAACACTGGGATTCAGTGTTTGACATACGGGCCAAAGCAGCAAGCTGACTTGCCTCGTCCAGTACCCAACAGACCCTACTACAAAGTTGGAGTTTACATTTTTGACTGCAATGGCAAAAGTCACATTGTTGTTACCGACTACTACTCAAACTACCCTGAAGTAGCAACACTGCCAACTACCTCCAGCAAAGCTGTAATCACCTACCTGAAATCAGTCTTTACAAGACATGGGGTTGCGTTTGAACTGTACTCGGACAATGGCCCGCAGTTCTCAAGTTCTGAATTCCGATCGTTCGCTAACGACTGGGGATTCTGACACAACACCTCCAGCCCCAACTACCCAAGGTCCAACGGCTTAGCAGAGAGTTCAGTCAAAATTGTCAAAGGTCTGATGAAAAAAGCACACGATGGAAAGGAGGATTTCCTAAAATGTCTGATGATCTACTGCAGCGCACCGCTGCAGAACGGACTTTCACCTGCACAAATATTGATGGGACGTCGCATCAGAACCAACCTACCCATCCATGACGACTTGTTAACACCCAGAAGTGCTCACAAAGTCAAACTCGCAAAGGAAAAACAGAAAGACAAACAAAAACAGCGGCACGAAAAAAGTGCAAGACACTTACCTGAACTGAAACCTGGAGATCATGTACGACTCTGAGACATCACTACAAGAACCTGGATACAGCAAGGGTGTGTGCAGAGAGAAGTCGATCCTATGAGATCCAAACGGAGCATGGATCACAACTGAGACGAAACAGAGTGGATCTAAGGCGAACCATTCAACTCAAGGGACTGAGGATCATCAGGAGGATACTGCCGAAGCGTCAAATGCTTTTATCAATGGAAACACCCTGACTGACAATGAACGCTGTCCAACTGTTTCAGGAAGCACTTCAGCAGAACGACCAAAAAGGACTGTCAGAGCCCCTGAAAGGCTTATTGAGAATTGATTTTAAAAAAGAAGAAAAAAAGGGGCACCTGGACTGAATGTTTTGTTTATGTGAAAAGAAATAGAGACACAATAGAATATTGTTGGACAGACTATATTTAGTTTAAATGGCATGTTATGCATGTTGAGTAAACAAATGTGATGTGACATGTAGTTACATAGAAAAGTAGTTTTCTTTTAAAGGAATGAAGATCTGTTGTTATGTGTTAATAACATTAGACTACATTACCCAGCAGGCTAGGCGGGGCAGGTGGTTGAAGAATGCCTTGCATGGCTAAACAAGGAGTTTTCTAGCTGAACTGTCTGTTCATTAAAAGTAGTTAAACCTACGCCCCGGTTTGTCATTATTTAAGGAACAAACATAACACCTAGTATATAGGTCCTGGATGTCAGGAAGCTTGGCCCCAGTGATGTACTGGGACCAAGCAGTTGCATCTGCCTTACAGTCAGATGCCGAGCAGTTGCTATACCAGGCAGTGATGCAACCAGTCAGGATGCTCTCGATGGTGCAGCTGTAGAACTTTTTGAGGATCTGGGGACCCATACCAAATCTTTTCAGTCTCCTGAGGGGGAAAAGTTGTTGTCATGCCCTCTTCACAACTGTCTTGGTGTGTTTGGACCATGATAGTTTGTTGATGATTTGGACACCAAGGAACTTGAAACTCTCGACCTGCTCCACTTCAGCCTCCGTCGATGTTAATGGGGGCCTGTTCGGCCCTCCTTTTCCTATTGTTCCCTATCAGCTCCAACCATATGGTTTCCCTGACCTTGGTTTGGTATTTTCCCTGCTTCAAAAACCAGGAGAAATGCTGCTGCTGGCAACATAATGAAGTTATTCTCTTTCTTTCTGTCTCCTCCATTTCCTCTTGGTTAGATGCTAGAAATAAACATGTTATTCTTGAGGTCTTATTTGTATTTTTTTACATTTCACGGCATGGTTAGTGAATCTGCAGAACATGTTCAGTGTTATATCAGAATGTGTTAAATAGCACCAGGCTCAGGCTGACTGGCAGAACACAGCAGCATTTACAGAAAGACGTTAACTCACCTTTCCCCCTCTTGCGTGATCACAGCCGTTCTACTCCACAGATGCTCAATAGAATCAGTCATACCTCCTTTTGTTTACCTTTCTCTCTTTCCTCCCTGCCACTTCTCTACTTGGCGCTTTTTCTACCTTTTGTCCATCCTCCCCATTCTTCTCTCCTGCCCGTTATCTAACATTGCACCTTTTCTGTTGAATCAGTGATATACTGTGTCCTTTTTTCTACCTTGGTTTTTCTTCCTATATTTAGAAAACGTTCTCCCTGCCTCACCTCTCTTTCTCTTCTATACTTGTCCGTCACACTACTATGACTGTGGCTGACAAGAATGGCATTCATTCCTTGATGTAAGGGACTAAACAGGATTTAATGACTGTTAGAGTTAAGGTGGTATATGATATGAACTGCAGCAAAGACTAACGATTGTGTGTGTGTGTGTGTGTGTGCGTGTGTGTGTGTGTGTGTGTGTGTGTGTGTGTGTGTGTGTGTGTGTGTGTGTGTGTGTGTGTGTGTGTGTGTGTGTGTGTGTGTGTGTGTGTGTGTGTGTGAACACCGTAGCGATTGCTTTGCATGCTCATTAAGGAACATCCATCAAATGGTAGTAACTGTGGCAACGGCAGGCAGACTCTGCAGTACTAAACTCAGGAAAATGGCAAAGTTCTTTCAAACACACACACACTGCAGTGTGAAAGACTAATACATGTTGTTGTTGCACCATAACTGCTTTGTAATATATATCACCCTACAGCTGCTCACAAATAATGGTTGTCTATATTTATATGAGAACGGTGTAAAGGAGAGAGATGATTGCCGGAAACAAGGAATGGCGGAGTAGTTCTGCCAAACCAGGAAGAAAAATCAGTTGAGGGACCAATTTTTTGGGGGGAAGGAGGTGAAAGAAGCACGAATTGATGTGACGTACAGTATTTGTGGTTAGGGATGGAGACAGTGTTGTGAGGCAGGACGGGCTGCAGTTTGTGTGTGTGTGTGTGTGTGTGTGTATGTAGTGGTGTGTGTGTGTGATCACGACTGATATTGGGAGCACGCACGTGCTGTTTTCGTGATTGTGTCTGTGTGGGTGTGTGTGTGTGTGCGTGTGTCCATGTGAGTCTGTGCGTCTGTTTGTGCGTGTGTGTGCTCGCTCGTGTGTTTAAGGCATGAGGACCCAACAGGTTGTGAACAGAAGGGAGGCAAGAACTGAAGGAAAAAAACAGCATATTGTTCCACCTCAGCTTGTTACTAGCCAAGCGTTCACTCTACTCTCCCTCTCCCTCCATGCTGCTCTCCTGATGCCTGGCAGAAGACAGGGGGAGGGGAAGGGGAAGGAGGGAGAGAGAGATGGAGGGCGGATGCAAGCTGGAAAGAAAAAGAAAGAAGAAAGAAAGAAAAAGCACAAAGATACAAGGCTAGCCTATGGACTGGTCCAAGATCAGTTTGTGCTTTCTTGCCAACATCTGTGGTCATTGACATTACATTAATGTGACAGTGACCATAGGAGTTGGCAAGACGGCACAAACAGATCTGGGACCAGGCTAACAAAATCATGGATTGTTTGACATAATTATATACTGTAGAGATCGTCACATCATACAACATATCACTTTATTGGGGGAAAAAGGTAGAGAGGGATGCTATATTAGCTAGCTGGCTATGATGATCTAAAACAACACCAGAACTCTTCCAAGTCAAGGTAATTAATTGCCACCGGGGCCCACCAGTGTAACTGCTAAATCAATCAATCAAATGTATTTATAAAGCCCTTATTACATCAGCTGATATCTCAAAGTGCTGTACAGAAACCCAGCCTAAAACTCCAAACAGCAAGCAATGCAGGTGTAGAAGCATGGTGGCTTGGAAAAACTACCGCACGTGCGGTCTCTAGAGAGTTGAAAACAGCAGGTCTGGGACAAGGTAGCACGTCTGGTGAACAGGTCAGGGTTCCATAGCCGCAGGCCGCACAGTTGACACTGGAGTAGCAGGTAGACTGGGGACAGCAAGTGGTCATCAGGCCAGGTAGTCCTGAGGCATGATCCTAAGGCTCAGGTCCTCCAAGAGAGAGAGAGAGAGAGAGAGAGAGAGAGAGAGAGAGAGAGAGAGAGAGAGAGAGAGAGAGAGAGAGAGAGAGAGAGAGAGAGAGAGAGAGAGAGAGAGAGAGAGAGAGAGAGAGAGAGAGAGAGAGAGAGAGAGAGAGAGAGAGAGAGAGAGAGAGAGAGAGAGAGAGAGAGAGAGAGAGAGAGAGAGAGAGAGAGAGAGAGAGAGAGAGAGAGAGAGAGAGAGAGAGAGAGAGAGAGAGAGAGAGAGAGAGAGAGAGAGAGAGAGAGAGCATACTTAAATTCACACAGGACACCGGATACCGGATAAGACAGGGGAAAATATAACAGACTGACCATAGCCCCCCGACACAAACTATTGCAGCATAAATTCTGGAGGCTGAGACAGGAGGGGTCGGGAAACATTGTGGCCCCGTCCAACGATACACCCAGAGAGGGCCAAACAGGCAGGATTTAACATCACCCACTCTGCCAAAGCACAGTCCCCACACCACTAGAGGGATATCTTCAACCACCAACTTACTCTCCTGAGACAAGGCCGAGTGTAGCCCAAAAAGATCTCCCCCACGGCACGAACCCGAGGGGGGGTGCCAACCCGGACAGGAAGACCACGTTAGTGACTCAACCCACTCAAGTGATGCACCCCTCCTAGGGACAGCATGGAAGATCACCAGTAAGCCAGTGACAATCCCAGTGGAGAGGGGAACCGGCCAGGCAGAGACAGCAAGGGCAGTTCGTTGCTCCAGTGCCTTTTTGTTCACCTTCACACTCCTGGGCCAGACTACATTCAATCATAGGACCTACTGAAGAGAAGAGTCTTCAATAAAGACTTAAAGGTCGAGACCGAGTCTGAGTCTCTCACATGGATAGGCAGACCATTCCATAAAAATTTAGCTTTATAGGAGAAAGCCCTGCCTCCAACTGTTTGCCTAGAAATTCTAGGGACAGTAAGGAGGCCTGCGTCTTTTGACGATAGCGTACGTGTAGGTATGGACTGCTTACTGACTATACACTGTAACGTTACTGCATGATTGTAGCAGGTTTACTAACGCATTAGTTATGTTAGCTATGTTGAGTACGACGTTACTTTAGCTAATATGAGAACAAATATGTAGACTGTGTGAATGATATGATATGGTTTGGCTTGGAAAGTTTTTTTCGCATGATCACATTTTTATTTTATTTTTTATTTCACCTTTATTTCATTTAACCAGGTAAGCCAGTTGAGAACAAGTTCTCATTTACAGCTGCGACCTGGCCAAGATGAAGCAAAGCAGTGCGACACAAACAACCACACAGAGTTACACATGGAATAAACAAACGTACAGCCAATAAAACAATAGCAAAATCTATATACACTGTGTGCAAATGAAGTAAGATTAGGGAGGTAAGGCAATAAATAGGCCATAGTGGCGAAATAATTAAAATTTAGCAAATAAACACTGGAGTGATAGATGTGCAGAATATGAATGTGCAAGTAGAGATACTGGGGTGCAAAGGAGCAAAACAAATATATACATAAAATAAATAACAATATGGGAATGAGGTAGTTGGATGGACTATTTACAGATGGGCGATGTACAGGTGCAATGATCTGTAAGATGCTCTGAGAGCTAATGCTTAAAGTTAGTGAGGGAGATATGAGTCTCCTGCTTCAGTGATTTTTCCAGTCATTGGCAGCAGAGAACTGGAAGGAAAGGCGGCCAAGGTAGGAGTTGGCTTTGGTGGTGACCAGTGAGATATACCTACTCTAGTGCATGCTACAGGTGGGTGCTGCTATGGTGACCAGATGAGATGAGATAAGGCGGGACTTTACCTAGCAAAGACTTGTAGATGACCTGGAGCCCGTGGGTTTGAGGACGAATATGAAGCAAGGCCCAGCCAACGAGAGCATACAGGTCACAGTGGTGAGTAGTATATGGGGCTTTGGTGACAAAACAGATGGTACTGTGATAGACTGCACCAATTTGCTGAGTAGAGAGTTGGAGGCTATTTTGTAAATGACATTGCCGAAGTCAAAAATCAGTAGGATAGTCAGTTTTACGAGGGTATGTTTGGCAGCATGAGTAAAGAATGCTTTGTTGCAAAACAGGAAGCCAATTCTAGATTTAATTTTGGATTAGAGTTGCTTGATATGAGTCTGGAAGGAGAGTTTACAGTCTAACCAAACACCTAGGTATTTGTAGTTGTCCACAAGTCAGAACCGTCCAAAGTAGTGATACTAGGCGTGCGGGTAGGTGCGGGCAGCGGTTGGTTGAAGAGCATGCATTTAGTTTAACTTGCATTTAAGAGCAATTGGAATCCCTGGAAGGAGAGTTGTATGTCATTGAAGCTCGTCTGGAGGTTAGTAAACAGTGTCCAAAGAAGGGCCAGAAGTATACAGAATGGTGTCGTCTGCATAGAGGTGGATCAGAGAATCACCAGCCGCAAGAGCGACATCATTGATGTACACAGAGAAGAGTCGGCCTGAGAATTGAACCCTGTGACACCCCCATAGAGACTGCCAGAGGTCCAGACAACAGGCCCTCCAATTTGACACACTGAACTCTGTCTGAGAAGTAGTTGGTGAACCAGGCGAGGCAGTCCTTTGAGAAACCAAGGCTGTTGAGTTTGCCGATAAGAATGCGGTGATTGACAGAGTCGAAAGCCTTGGCCAGGTCGATGAATACGGCTGCACAGTATTGGCTTTCTTCGATGGCTGTTATGATATCGTTTAGGACCTTGAGCATGGCTGAGGTGCAACCATGACCAGCTCGGAAACCAGAATGCAAAGCGGAGAAGGTATGGTGGGATTCAAAATGGTCGGTGATCTGTTTGTTAACTTGGCTTTCGAAGACCTTAGAAAGGCAGGGTAGGATAGATATAGGTCTGTAACAGTTTGGGTCGAGAGTGTCTCCCCCTTTGAAGAGGGGGATGACAGTGGCAGCTTTCCAATCTTTTGGGATCTCAGACGATACGAAAGAGAGGTTGAACATGCTAGTAATAGGGCTTGCCACAATTGCGGCGGATCATTTTAGAAAGAGAGGGTCCAGATTGTCTAGCCCAGCTGATTTGTAGGGGTCCAGATTTTGCAGCTCTTTCAGAACATCAGCTATCTGGATTTTGGTGAAGGAGAAATGGGGAGGCTTGGGCAAGTTGCTGTGGGGGGGTGCAGAGCTGTTGACCGGGGTAGGGGTAGCCAGGTGGAAGACATGGCCAGCCGTAGAAAAATGCTTATTGAAATTCTCAATTATCGTAGATTTAGCGGTGGTGACAGTGTTTCCTACCCTCAGTGCAGTGGGCATTTGGGAGGAGGTGCTCTTATTCTCCATGGACTTTACAGTGTCTCAGAACTTCTGGGATTTTGTACTACAGGATGCAAATATCTGTTTGAAAAAACTAGCCTTTGCTTTCCTAACTGCCTGTGTATATTGGTTCCCAACTTTCCTGAAAAGTTGCATACCGCGGGGGCTATTTGATGCTACTGCAGTACGCCACATTATGTTTTTGTGCTGGTCAAGGGCAGTCAGGTCTGGAGTGAACCAAGGGCTATATCTGTTCTTAGTTCTACATTTTTTGAATGGGGCATGCTTATTTAAGATGGTGAGGAAAGCACTTTTAAAGAAAAACCAGGCATCCTCAACTGACGGAATGAGGTCAAAATCTTTCCAGGATACCCGGGCCAGGTCGGTTAGAAAGGCGTGCTCGCTGAGTGTTTGACTGTGATGAGGGGTGGTCGTTTGACCGTGGACCCATTACGGACACAGGCAATGAGGCAGTGATTGCTGAGATCCTGGTTGAAGTCAGCAGAGGTTAGGGTGGGTTGGTTTAGAGGGCAGGTTGGTCAGGATGATTTCTTTGAGGGTGCCCGAGTTTACGGATTTGGGGTTGTACCTGGTAGGTTCCATGATAATTTGGATGAGATTGAAGGCATCTATCTTAGATTGTAGGACGACCGGGGTGTTAAGCATATCCCAGTTTAGGTCACCTAACAGTACAAACTCTGAAGATAAATGGGGGGGCAATTAATTCACATATGGTGTCCAGGGTGCAGCTGGGGGCTTAGGGGGGTCTGTAACAAGCGGCAACAGTGAGAGACTTATTTCTGGAAAGGTGGATTTTAGAAGCTCAAACTGTTTGGGCACAGACCTGGATAGCATGACAGAACAGGCTGTCTCTGCAGTAGATTGCAACTCCACCAGTTCTATCTTGGTGTGAAATGTTATAGTTGGGGAAGGACATTTTAGTATTTTTGGTGGCTTTCCTAAGCCAGGATTCAGACACGGCCAGGACATCAGGGTTGGCGGAGGGAGGAATTTGGGGAGGATGCCCAAGTTTATGGATTTGGGGTTGTACCTGGTAGGTTCCATGATAATTTGGGGGAGATTGAAGGCATCTATCTTAGATTGTAGGATGACCGGGGTGTTAAGCATATCCCAGTTTAGGTTACCTAACAGTACAAACTCTGAAGATAAATGGGGGGCAATTGTTACAGACCCCCCTTTTAAACTTTTTTACAGAAGTCAACAAATGATAGCGCCTGGGGAATAGGTGTGGAACTGGGGTCAACAGGGCCTTGGTTAACCTCTACATCACCAGAGGAACAGAGGAGGAGTAGGATAAGGGTACGGCTAAAGGCTATAAGAACTGGTCATCTAGTGCGTTGGGGACAGAGAATAAAAGGAGCAGATTTCTGGGTGTGGTAGAATAGATTCAAGGCACAAGGCTGAGGGCTCTACAGTGAAATAAAGCAATAAAAACTAGCCAAGACAGCAGTAGCCGAGGCATATTGACATTAGAGAGAGGCATAAAGCAATCACAGGTGTTGATCAGGGGAGCTAAGACAACGGGTAAATGGTGGAGATTGGGCAGAGCGGGTCAGTTAGGTACATAGAGGACCTGAGTTTGAGGCTGGGGCCGACAGGTAAACAAAATGAGGTACTGTGTTATTGAAACAGTCCAGGGGGCATCAGCTGTGTAGCCGAGTGATCATAGGGTGAAAAGAGTAATAGGTGAGACAGGGTGCTGTACGGTATTCACTACTACACTGGGCGAGCAGGGGAACATACAGCTGATGTGTTGTGCATTGAAGTCCACAAATGAAGGGAAAAGTTGAGAAGGGGAGAGCGCATAGACGCAAGAAGAAACTGTGTATACACGCGATCAGGGGTGCATTCATTCTGCCGATTGTGTTGTTAAACGTTTCTTAAATGGAGGCAAACGGAACAAAACGGGAGATAAACATACCTGAATTTGTCCAATAGAAACTTTTGTTTGCAACTGTTGGACTCATGATTACACCCTACAATAGCTAGACGCATTGAAGAATGTGCAAGGCGGTATTGAATGTGTCACTGTCTGTCACCTCAAATTTTTCTCTCTACCTGTGTACGCCTACATTGTAAACTTTCATTCATAGGCTAGGTTGCAGCAACCTCATGATGGGTATAGGGAAAATTTGAGTATCATGTAACCTATCGATGTTACATTGAACTGGGTGAACGGAATATGAATGACAAGCATCTAATATGCTATAATAGAAATGAGGCCATGTTCATAAAAAAAATAAAACGTCCTCCTTCATCTTAAACGGCATCGACCGCCACTGAATGATGTGGGAGTAATTTATATGCTTTGCCTATCCTCTATCCCTCTGTCTGGAAGTAAAATTAGCAGCACTGCCAACACTTTGACTTCGAAGGCTGTTGCACTCCTATAGAAACTTGATATACTTCATAATGTCAAGAGGCATATCAAGTCAGAACTAGATAGAGGGAGATCGAATGCTGCCTGTCAGCCGAAGAATTTGAAAAACCACAAAGTGTGATATGAAAATTGAGGTAATGACTCTCTGAGACTCTTTTCATTTCAAAGATTGATTCAGGATTGATTCATATTTTGAAAAGGATAGGTGTGCGTGTGTGTATGTGTGTCTGTTTGTGTGGGTGTCTATGTTTCTGCATGTGTGCCTGTGTCTGTGTGTGGGTGTGTTATGTTCCCCAGTTTGTGTGTTGTTGTGGGTTTGTATGTGTGTGTATTTCAGGAAATGGCTTCCTGGAATCCTAAAGCAGCTGATTGGCCGGCCCCATCGCTGATTGGCGCTCTGACTCCTCCCTCTCAACAGTTGTCTCTTCAATTACCAACTTCTTCTCCAGCTTGATAAAAGCCAGTGTTCCTTTGTCAGAAGAGAGCTTATTTTTATGTCCTGTGTTGGTTAGTGAAAGTTTTGTTGATATGATTTTGAGGCCGCTCCTTCAGAGGTATGTGTATGCCAATGGGACTTAGTGTTTTTGGTTAATTGAAATTGTTCACGTAAATTATTGGTCAATTATTCTGTTTAATTTGTTCCCAGGGGGGAAGGGGAACGCACCTTGGGAGTGTTGAGGCCTACAGGCATACATAACCCGTAGTATTTAATCTGTCTATGCACACTAGCTAAGACCTGGGCGGACGACCCCCTGTATTTTTGTTAGTGTGCCAGGTGGTGCTAAAAGTTAGGTAAGTAGTGGGAAGGCAGGTAAGGTAGGAGAGGGGAGTCTTTAATTTTTACTTTCTTTTCTTTGGTTCCGTCCAGCCCCTTTTCCCCATGTTAAGGAATAATAAATTCCCTGTAAATGGTATTTTTCTCTGCCTCTGTCCTTCCCCTCACCTATGATCACATACTTTTTCACTCCACAGGGAGCAGTTGTGTTCCCTCCTCCAAGAGACGGACGTAACAGTGTGTGCATGTGTTACTCTGAAGTCTTGGAATATGACCCCATTAACTACTCATAACCAACATAGATAGACGAGAGGAGATGAGCCCCCTCATGTAACAAATATGAGAAATTTGCTTTCATTACGATCACAAATAGCACCCTGTTCTATATTCAGTGCACTACTTTTGACCAGAACCCTATAGGCCCTGGTCAAAATTAGTAAACTAAATAGGGTATAGTGTGCCATTTGGGATGAAGACAACACTTTGGCTTGCATTTCTCAACAGGCCCAATCTGTCAGCAGCTCCACTGGGCTTTTTAAGCTAGCCATTGTGGGTGATGGAGGTGGCCTCTGGCAGAGTTAGGCTGTATGTGTATATCTCTGCAGCACATTCGTCTGTCTGCCCGTCTGTCTCTCTGATGGACGCACCTCAAGGCAACATGGTTGGAGCTAGCTGGCGTTTGCTCCTTTGTTTCCTCCTTTGTTTGTTTTCTTCTTGAGGGAAGTCTTGCACCAGCAGATGTCCACCTCAATATGAATAGGTATTGCATGCAGTACAGACATACAGTACAGACATATGACATGCCGTGTAGTTCTGGGCTGTTCCCTCACCTTCCTCATGATCATTGATGCCCCACCAGGTGAATTTTAATTATGGGATATCTGTTGTTTTGAATTTGGCGCCCTGCACTTTCACTGGCTGTTGTCATATCGATCCCATTAGTGGGATCTCAGCCCTAAGAATTAACAGAATGGTTGACATAGAGGGGTAAACGGGCTCCGTTAAAGATTAAAGGGGTGCCCAAACATCATGTTTAGGCTGGTTTAGTAAAACAGAATAATGAAGATATGCATATTAACTATGTAATGGGCTTATGACAAACTAAAACTACTGGCCTTGTATAAAAGTAGACTTTTTGAGAAGCTTGTCTTGTTGTGATGACATTAATCGTGTTCCCTTTTACTGTTTTGTCTGTGGAACTATGTGCGGAGGCGGAGTACAAAATCATCATTATCAAGCACATCATCACCTGCCAGCCAACTCTTATGGTTATATATGAGAAAGATCTCTTAATTCTTCACCATGTCCCGTCACGCCTACTTTCTGACTCACCCAGTCTAGACTGGTTCCTGATAAAATGTATATATTATTTATTAAACACAAAGATATTGATCTTCTAATTATCACAGGCGTCTCAACAACACACACGCACACTAAATACGCAAATAAAACTGTTCCATCCGCATCACTGCATGGCCTAATTGAATGGTTTGAAGCTATAAATATGGTATCTCTCAAATTAGAGAACATAGGACTGGCATAATGATGAAATTAAAATGTCACAATGAAATGTCACAATAGCTCCTTGCAGACAGGCTACACAACTAGGCGAAATTGCCAGGGGGGAGGAGGGGACATGTCCCCCAAATATTCAGAACAGGTCGATTTGTCGTTGTCCTTCCTCCTCCCCAATAATTTCTGACCTCCAGGGGGCCCCCCAGATAGCATATGAACATGTCATAAGCGATAACAAAATGTGTTAAATTGCAGGAAATTAGGTTTAACGGGCGACTTTGGGCACGAAAAACAGTTAAACTCCTCCTCTCTCAATTTTCCAACAGAAATTAGGTGTGGCTTTGGTGGTTCATCTGTGTCATTCTGGTCATGCGAGTCGTTCCCGTCTTAGCTAGTTTGTTAGCTAAGCTAGCCACTTGTAGCTAGCCAGTAACTCTTTCAGGATTTGTTTTTGGAAGAAAGCTGTAGAGTTCGGTAGGAAATGACACTTCTGTAGCCAAATATCTTATTCATCCACTTACATTTACATTTGACTCATTTAGCAAAAGCTCTTATCCAGAGCGACATACAGTAGTGAACAATGTTCCCTCTAAGCTGCGCGTGCAGACATAGTATATGGGACTGATTTTAAGAAATGTTGCTAAATTAGATGAATATTAATATTAACCCTCTGAGTTTCCGTTAGAATGGAAAGAAAAATATGGTGCTGTACAATGTGATGGTCGGGAGTAGGCTACAGTACTGGGCTGTTTTGCTAAAGAATCCCATGTTGTGCGGGCACGCGGGAGACCGGGGTTCAATTCCCCGATGGAGAGGAAGAAGTAGGATTTCCTTGTAAATAAGAATTTGTTCTTAACTGCCTTGCCTAGTTAAATAAAGGTCACACTAAGAGCATAACATTTCTACACCCTAATTGTAGTCTAACCAATACCCAAATGGAGATTCAGTGAAAATAACAATCTCATTGATTTACCAAGACCAGTCCCCATGCTTGTCTCAGAGCAGCGCGAAATAATACATATAGAGGACTGGAGGATTCTAAATTAAAACCAAAAGCTACTTCATGGGTCTCCCGGTGGCGGCCGGCACGCGTATTGAACCTGCATCTGTAGCAATGCTACGTAACCTACAGATGCAGGTTCGATACCCATGCCGGCTGCCACCGGGAGACCCACTAGGTGGCTTTTGGTTTTAAGTTAGATTCCTCCAATCCTCTATATATAATTATTGGCGGAGAGTCACGTCGTCATTTTCGATATACTGTAGGCCTACTGTAGGCAACATGAGTCTCACTAGTGTTGAGTAATGTGCTGTTAAAAGTGGTGTAGCTTATTTATTTAAAGAGCATATTGAAGTTAGAAGCAATAGGATTTGAAGCACAAAGTATCAAAATACAGAGGTGTTGGTAAAGGTATATTATCCTGCTAATAGCCCATAATGGCTATTATAATACTGTACATGGTGTCCAAACTCTGGCTTCTTGGCAGGCCTGGAGAGCAAATCAAGTATACTATAAGCCTACGGCTGGCCAATTGGATGTCTCAGATAACCGTGTCTGCAGTAATTTAGCAGGCATAAAAGAAAGCTACAGCAAAGTTGATGCTGTGAGATTTCAAAACGTTTACAATCATGACTGGAGAAAAAATGTGAATGAATATAGCAAAGAACTGCTGTTTTTATGAGTGAGTTCATGTTTAAGTTCTTACTCAGCACTGTCAACATTTTGTATTCAACACTTTTATAAGCCATAACGCCTCAGAGGAGGAAGGGCATGAACATCCACCTTAGTGAATTTTTAAATAAACCTGTACTAAATATATTCACGTCACCAAATAATTGATTAAAATATATTGTTTTGCAATTAAGGTCTACAGTAGCCTCAATAGCACTCTGTAGGGTGTGGTGTAGCCGGAGGGCAGCTAGCTTCCGTCCTCCTCTGGGTACATTGACTTCAATACAAGACCTAGGAGGCTCATGGTTCTCACCCCCTTCCATAAACTTACACAGTAATTATGACAACTTTAGGAGGATGTCCTCAAACCTATCAGAGCTCTTGCAGCATGAACTGACATGTCCACCCAATCAAAGGGTAAGAAAATGAAAATAAATGGCCGACAATGCATTGGCAGGGCAATTCAAGCAAAGCCAATATGCAAAATTTGAATTTCTGTTTCTTACATTGGATAAAAATAGAGACTCAGAGTTACAACATGGTATATCATACACTGCATTTGAGTGATCAACTTGTAAACTTACAAGATACATGAATGAGTGAGGGTACAGAACGGCATAGGCAAGATGCAGTAGATGGTATATGGTATACAGTATATACATATGAGATGAGTAATGTAGGGTATGTAAACATTATATTAAGTGGCATTGTTTAAAGTAGCTAGTGATACATTTATTACATCAATTTTCCATTATTAAAGTGGCTGGAGTTGTGTCAGTATGTTGGCAGCAGCCACTCAATGTTAGTGGTGGCTGTTTTAACAGTCTGATGGCCTTGAGCTAGAAGCTGTTTTTAAGTCTCTCGGTCCCCTCTTTTATGTACATGTACTGACCTCCCCTTCTGGATGATAGTGGGTGAACAGGCAGTGGTTCGGGTGGTTGTTGTCCTTGATGATCTTTATGGCCTTCCTGTGACATCGGGTGGCGTAGGTGTCCTGGAGGGCAGGTAGTTTGCCCCCGGTGATGCGTTGTGCAGACCTCACTATCCTCTGAAGAGCCTTACGGTTGTGGGCGGAGCAGTTGCCATACCAGGCAGTGATATAGCCCGACAGGATGCTCTCGATTGTGCATCTGTAAAAGTTTGTGTGCTTTTGGTGACAAGCCAAATTTCTTCAGCCTCCTGAGGTTGAAGAGGCACTGTTGCACCTTCTTCACCACGCTGTCTGTGTGGATGGACCAATTCAGTTTGTCCGTGATGTGTACACCGAGGAACTTCATTTACAACCCTCTCTACAACTGTCCCGTCGATGTGGATAGGGGGGTGCTCCCTCTGCTGTTTCTGAAGTCTACGATAATCTCCTTTGTTTTGTTGACGTTGAGTGTGGGGTTATTATCCTGACACCACACTCCGAGGGCCCTCACCTCCTCCCTGTAGGCCGTCTCGTCGTTGTTGGTAATCAAGCATACCACTGTAGTGTCGTCTGCAAACTGTACTGGGCACACAAATATCTTCAAAATTTGAATGTTAGATATATCCTGAGGCCTACCAGTCAGTATCTGGTGTGACCACCATTTGCCTCATGCAGCACGACACATCTCCTTCAAATGGAGTTGATCAGGCTGTTGATTGTGCCCTGTATAATGTTGACCCACTCCTCTTCAATGGCTGTGCAAAGTTACTGGATATTGGCGGAAACTGGAACTCACTGTCGTACACGTCGATACAGATTATCCAAAACATGCTCAATGGGTGACATTTCTGATGAGTATACAGGCCATGGAATAACTGGGACATTTTCAGCTTCCAGGAATTGTTTATAGATCCTTGCGACATGGGGCCATGCATTAACATGCTGAAACATGAGGTGATGGCGGCAGATGAATGAAACAACAATAGGCCTCAGGATCTCGTCAGGGTATCTCTAACAATCAAATTTCCATCGGTAAAATATAACTGTGTTCATTGTCCGTAGCTTATATCTGCCCATACCATAACCCCACCGCCACCATGGGGCACTCTGTTGACCACGTTGACCTCAGCAATCCGCTCGCCAACACAATACCATACATGCTGCCTGCCATCTGCCCAGTACAGTTGAAACTGGGATTCGTCCAAGAAGAGCACACTTCTCCAGCATGCTAGTGGCCATCGAAGGTGAGCATTTGCCCACTGAAGTTGGTTACGACTCCAATCTGCAGTCAGGTCTAAGCCCCTGGTGAGAACGATGAGCAAGCAGATAGTTTCTGACAGTTCGTGCAGAAATTCTTTAATTGTTCAAACCCACAGTTTCATCACTTGTCCGGGTGGCTGGTCTCAAGATGATCCCGTAGGGGAAGAAGCCAAATGTGGAGGTCCTGGGCTGGCGTGGTTACACTTGGTCTGCGGTTGTGAGGCTGGTTGGACATACTGCCAAATTCTCTAAAACTACATTGGAGGCGGTGTTTATGGTAGAAAAATTAACATTACATTTTCTGGCAACAGCTGGAACAGATGAAATTCAATAAAACATTTTTTAAAACATTTTTAAAAGGGACAGGGGGCAGTTTTGTAAACAAATCTCAATTTAAAACACTACTATTTCCTATTCCATTCTAATAACTGTATTTCCTGTGAGGCAACCTCTTTAAAATTGATGTAAACAAATGTGTGCAAAAAATGTCAGCGAAATAGTATTTTTGTTTTTATGGAACATTTCGGGGAAATGTTATTTCTGCTCATGAAACATGGTTCCAACACTTTTCATGTTGTGTTAATATTTTTGATCTGTGTAGATGAAAAACATGATTGAGTTTTTTTGGTTGTTACACTTCTCAGCATTCTTTGGAGTACATTCCTCAAACATTTACAGTTAGTGCATTGACTGTAGCTGGAGAGGTCGGACTCTTAGTGGATAAACTTTGTGAAATTTACACCTGGGTCTTTGGATTCAGCTTGTGCTCTAAAAGACCTGACGTGTATTTTATTTTTATTGGGTACACACTGTATCACTGGAAGAGCAATGACACAAAGAATCTTCAACTGTGCTCATGTGGTGATGGAAAATATTCTCTCTGTGTTCAGATAGGAAAACATCATTGTCTTTTCAGTGATGAAGAATGGTGTATTTCTCTATCATTGTATGTTCCCATGGGTGTCAAGGGCAGAAGCATGAGTGAAGGATTTCCTATTGCGTGTTTTCATTTTCACTGAAGTCTCTCTTTGTGTAGGTGTTTCACTCCGTATTTGTGTGTGTGACTGTTTGAGAGAGAGCATTTCTGTGTCTACTCTACACTATTCTTGATTCCGTGTGAATACAGCAGCCAATGACACTTGTAGAAACCTGTGTAAACTGAAATCACTCTAAGCCCAAACCAACTGGACGTCCTCACAGACAGACACATAAAACCAAGATAAAAACATTACTACAACTGCACCATCAAGAGCATCCTGACCGGTTGCATCACTGCCTGGTATGGCAACTGCTCGGCATGTGACAGCAAGGCGCTACAGAGGGTAGTGAGAATGGCCCAGGACATCACTGGGGCCAAGCGTCCTGACATCCAGGTCCTACAGTTTAAGTCGGAAGTTTACATACACCTTAGCAAAATACATTTAAACTCAGCATTTCACAATTCCTGACATTTAATCCTAGTAAAAATTCCCTGTCTTAGGTCAGTTAGGATCATCACTTTATTTGAAGAATGTGAAATGTCAGAATAATAGTAGAGTGATTTACTTCAGCTTTTATTTATTTCATCACATTCCTAGTGGGTTAGAAGTTTACATACACTCAATTAGTATTTGGTAGCATTGCCTTTTAAATTGTTTAACTTGGGTCAAACATTTTGGGTAGCCTTCCACGAGCTTTCCCCAATGAGTTAGGTGAATTTTGGCCCATTCCTCCTAACTGAGTCAGGTTTGTATGCCTCCTTGCTCACACATGCTTTTTTAGTTCTGTCCACACATTTTCTAGAGGATTGAAGTCAGGGCTTTGTGATGGTCACTCCAATACCTTGACTTTGTTGTCCTTAAGCCATTTTGCCTCAACTTTGGAAATATGCTTGGTGCTATTGTCCATTTGGAAGACACATTTGTGACCAAGCTTAAACTTCCTGACTGATGTCTTGAGATGTTGCTTCAATATATCCACATAATCTTCCTTCCTCATGATGCCTTCTATTTTGTGAAGTGCACCAGTCCCTCCTGCAGCAAAGCACTCCCACAACATGATGCTGCCACCCCCGTGATTCACAGTTGGGATGGTGTTCTTCGGCTTGCAAGCTTTCCCCTTTTCCCTCCAAACATAACGATGGTCATTATGGCCAAACAGTTCTATTTTTGTTTAATCAGACCAGAGGACATCAGACCAGAGTACAAAAAGTACGATCTTTGTCCCCATTTGCAGTTACAAACCGTAGTCTGAATTTTTTATGGCGGTTTTGGAGCAGTGGCTTCTTCCTTGCTGAGCGACCTTTCAGGTTATGTCGATATAGGACTCGTTTTGCTGTGGATATAGATACTTTTATACCTTTTACACCTATTTCCTCCAGCATCTTCACAAGGTCCTTTGCTGTTGTTCTGGGATTGATTTGCACTTTTCGCACCAAAGTGTGTTCATCTCTAGGAGACAGAACGTGTCTCCTTCCTGAGCGGTATGACGGCTGTGTGGTCCCATGGTTTTATACTTGCGTACTATTGTTTGTACAGATTAAAGTGGTACCTTTTAGGCATTTTAAAATTGCTCCAAAGGATGAACCCGACTTGTGGACGTCTACAATTGTTTTTCTGGGGTCTTGGCTGATTTCTTTTGATTTTCCCATGATGTCAAGCAAAGAGGCATTGAGTTTGAAGGTGAGCCTTGAAATACATCCACAGGTACACCTCCAATTGACTCAAATGGTGTCAATTCGCCTATCAGAAGCTTCTAAAGCCATGACATAATTTTCTGGAATTTTCCAAGACGTTTTAAGATAGTCAACTTAGTGTATGTAAACTTCTGACACACAGGAATTGTGATTTAGTGAAATAATTTGTCTGTAAACAATTGTTGGAAAAATTACTTGCGTCATGCACAAAGTAGATGTCCTAACCGGCTTGCCAAAACTATAGTTTGTTAACAAGAAATTTGTGGAGTAAATAAAAATGAGTTTTAATGACTCCATTCTAAGTGTATGCAAACTTCCGACTTCAACTGTATATGCTAGGTGTTGTCAGAGGAAGACCCCAAAAATTGTCAAAGACACCAGTAACCTAAGTCATAGACTGTTCTATCTGCTACGCACGGCAAGCAGTACTGGAGCGCCAAGCCTAGGTCCAAAAGGTTCCTTAACAGCTCTTACCCACAAGCCATAATACTGCTGAAGAATTAGTCAAATGGCCTCCTGGACTATTTACATTGACCCCCCCCCCCCTTGTTTTTACACTGCTGACACTCGTTGTTTATTATCTATGCATAGTCACTTTACCCCTACCTACATGTACAAATTACCTTGACTAACCTGTACCCCTACACATTGACTCGGTACCGTCACCCCTTATATATAGCCTCGTTATTGTTATTTTGTTGTTTTACTTTTTTAAACATTTTTTTACTTTAGTTTATTTGGTAAATATTTTCATAACTCTATTTCTTGAACTGTGTTGTTGGTTAAGGGCTTCTAAGGAAGCACTTCACAGTAAGGTTGTATTCGGCCCATGTGACAAATAGCATTTGATTTGATCAAGGCACCTCCATTTCCACCTAGGACATTCTCTCTTTTTTTCTCACTCTCTATTTCCACGCAGGATGTCATCCCCCCTTTCTCATATCCATCTGCCACCTGAGCGGCAGACAGCTGGTCCAGACTGAGATCTATTACCTACCCATAATTCACATGAAACAAGTTGTTAAAGCAAGTCCCATTGCCTAAGTGTTCAATCCCTAAACTAAAGCCTCTGTGAGAGCTGCTTGGCACCAGTAGTAGCAGACAGTTATGTAACCTGTATTTAACTAGGCAAGTCAGTTAAGAACAAATTCTTATTTACAATGACGGCCTACCAGGGAACAGTGGGTTAACTGCCTTGTTCAGAGGTAGAACGACAGATTTTTACATTTTCAGCTTGGAGATTTATTCCAGCAACCTTACTGGCCCAACGCTCTAACCACTAGGCTACCTGCCACACCCCAAAAAATAATTGTAAAAAATTACATTTTTTATTTTTTTTTAAACTGAAATAAAAATAAAAGTTAAAAGGCATAAACGGAATACATCCAGGATGAAATCAATCCCTTCCATTTGAACACATTGAAAATGTAGCAATGCACAGTAATGTGGATAATTCACATGGACGTTTTATGGATTATATACATTTAGACATTATTATTGTGACTTGTGAATGGGTTTTAAAATATGGGGGACAAAAACAGAGTAAAGGACTGTGATTATACAGTAATTTATATTGGCTTCTGTACCAACATCTTCATTGTTTAGATTCTGGACATTAAACCGTTCATATAGCCAACTGTACACCATCACATCTCAAGGACAATTTTACAATGTCTCACATACAATTCCACAATGTTTGCACTGAATGTGAACAGCTTTCACGAGGGGCAGTGAAATCCCAAACATTTTCACAACCTACAGAAACAACTACAGTCACTTGACATGACTCACTTTGCCTATGTACATGTACAGTATGTAAATTATATGACACATCGTCAACTTACCATTTCACATAAGTTAGACATTTTTATCTTAAAAACAATATTTTATCTGACCTGAGGCAACCTCTCCCCCTCTCTGTAGCTATGTGAGTGTTGGGCTCCAAGGCAGGGCTACCAGGCTTTGCCCACTCACCCCCCTTGAGTGACAGGAGTTCTTCTCTGGTCTAGTCTGCTGCCACCTCCATTTAGTCCTTAGCTTGGCATCTGCCAGTCTTTCTTTCCAGTTTCCCGTCTCCCCCAGGCCTCCTCCCCCACCATCTCTTCCATCTCCCCTGCCTCCCCCTGCTGCCTCACCCCCACTTCCTCCAGCCTCCCGAGTCCCCTGTCTCCACACTCCTCCCCCAAGCTGAAGGTCAGTGATGTCTGAAGGATGTAAAATACTTGTCTGACAGAAGAAAATGTTATGTCTCATTTTCCTACAACAATATCTGCTTAGGATAAGCCCTTTCTGGTTATCGAGAATTGTAAGGAGGGGGCACTCTGAATAGGTAATTCTCTATTCAGACAATTTAGATGTTTTTTCAACAGATGGCTGCATAGTCACGAAACTGGCGTTTGTTTTATTTGCTTTTCATTATGTCATACAGTAGGTTTTCAGAGCATCTGATTCTTAACCCTACAGTTATGAGAGGAAACAGACAGTGTCTGAAAGAGCTTGGGAACACTTACAGTTACATTTAAAATCCGATCCGTTTGTGCCACACTACTTAGACACTCAGGGACATAACAGTACATCATGCCAAAGACTATTACCATCAGTCATTAGCCAGGGCTCCCCCTCAGACCATGGCAATCTGAATGAGAACCATTCTAGGAATTCTATTTCTGTGGGTTGTTCCATCTCCAGGCAGGATGAATCTCCTCTGCAACCACATGTTAAAACCTGACTCACAGGCCAACAACAGGCATGCTCGTCACACACACACACACACACACACACACACACACACACACACACACACACACACACACACACACACCACAGAACAGTGTTAGCGTTGATATCAACGTCACATGCCTTGTGGCTTAAACAGAAGCCTCTGTCTCTCTTTCTTTTCATCTGTCTCTGTCACCCCCTCGCTCTCTCGTTCTCTCTCTCCTCCTTGCATCCTGCTGTGATCTACATCCATGTTAAACTGCCAGAGGTTAATGGTCAGCTAAAGGTTATAGGGGACTCTGACGTTTTTAAGTGTCATAACTTCCTGCATGACCTTGTTCAAGCTCATTCACTACACTCCCATCTCTCAGAACATGTTTGCCTTTTATGTAGATGGACAATAGATACCAGCATTCTACAATATTCCTCTTTCTCACATTTTCTTCATAGAATACAAAGGAAATGTATTCATTCTCATGACTGTCATAAACAGATATTTCTCCTGAGTAGTTTGAACTCAGCCACCTTGGGCTGATGAGTCGTGACGTGTGACGTGTTCAAATTGCATTGTGCCATTATTCAATCAATTATTCATTTTTCATTCCATTCTGAAAAGTAGTTTCTAAAATGGCACCCTATCCCCTACATGGTAAAAGTGTTCTGGCCAAAAGTAGTGCACGATTTAGGGTGCCATTTGAGACGCAATCCATTTTGTTAGGGACCACGATGAGAAGATGGTCCGGTTTCTGTAATACATATATTATGATAGTACACAGAATGGGCTTGAAATGCTCTGTAATTCTGACAGTGTAGAGTTTAGGCGTGATTTACCAGGTGCTAATGGGTTGAGGTTCTTTTGAAAGTGGATCACAAAAAAACAAACACACACATACAACGCCCTCTAGCCTCTGTCTTTTCTTCTCTCTCATTTACACACATGCATCCACAGATATGTCCCTCCCTACCTGCAGGCTAAAACACAAATCAGTGCGGACTGTGGAATGACTTTACGATTATTTCAGTGGAGGAGGAGGAATCCTAGTGAGGAACAAAGAATTTATCAAACTGCTACAGCTACTGCCTCAATGGGCAACATGCCCACATCTCATTAACATCCCTGTTCCCTTCTGAGCCTGGGAATTGATGGGTACCTGGTTAGATTCCAGAGGCAGCTCTATCACTACTGATTCTGGTGGATGGAGTGAGTAGTGTAGGCTCCTCTCCATCTACTATCTGATCCAGATGATGGATTCAGTTGTGGACCGTCCATCTATCACTCACTTCACCCTCTTTCTGATGTCTCTCTGGCTGACTCACTAACACTGAAACCTAATGAAAATCGTTTCTCCCAGACATACAGTACCAGTCAAAAGTTTGGACACACCTATTCAATCAAGGGTTTCTTTATTTTGACTATTTTCTATATTGTAGAATAATAGTGAAGACAACAAAACTGTGAAATAACAAATATGGAAGTGTGTGTTAAACAAGTGTTAAACAAGTCAAAATATATTTTATCTGTGAGATTCTTCAAAGTAGCCACCCTTTGCCTCGATGACAGCTTTGCACACTCTTGGTGTGACCGACGTGAAATGGCTAGCACACTTTGTACAAAATAATACAAAGCAGTACTACAGGATATTTCTTAAGGTAGCTCTTTATTAGCTAGCTATAACTGGCATGTTCACGTATTGCCAACCAGGATCAAACTGACCATGACCTAACCATTTGGGTGGTCTTAACCAATCATAGCACAGTATGTTATGGCGGTAAAATGCATCCAATTACAATTACAGTATGTTTACACATATGAATATACTATACTGTTACATTGGCATTCTCTCAACCAGCTTCACCTGGAATGCTATTCCAACAGTCTGGAAGGAGTACCCACATATGCTGAGCACTTGTTGGCTGCTTTTCCTTCATTCTGCGGTCCAACTCATCCCAAACCATCTTACTTGGGTTGAGGTCGGGGGATTGTGGAGGCCAGGTCATCTGAAGCAGTACTCCATCACTCTCCTTCTTGGTCAAATAGCCCTTACACAGCCTGGAGGTGTGTTGGGTCATTGTCCTGTTGAAAAACAAATGAAAGTCCAACATGTGGTAACCAAAAAAAGTGTTAAACAAAATGAGAGATTTCAGAGAATGCCAAGAATGTGCAAAGCTGTCATCAAGGCAAAGGGTGGCTACTTTGAATAATCTAAAATATAAAAGGCACATTGTTTTGTTAACATTTTTTGGTTACTACATAATTCCATGTGTTATTTCATAGTTTTGATGTCTTCATTATTATTCTACAATGTAGAAAATAATAAAAATAAAGAAAATGTAGGTGTGTCCAAACTTTTGACTGATAATGTATATCTTACATTGACCATTGACTTCACCTCTTGCTGTCTTAATGATTCAATGTCAACAGTACATGGAAGCCTGTGTCCATGAAGCGCAGGGGTCTCTAACCTTTTCTAGCATGAGAGCTACATTAAAAACATTTTATATGTCGCGAGCTAGCTTTCAAATAGGCACATTCTTCTCTTCCCCGGGTCCTTGGTGTACAAGATATGTTTTCTGTTAACATACCTAGTAAAATAATGGTTAATAAACAACTCCAAGGGGCCCCATAAAATGTGATTTTTGAATTTTCCTGAATTCTTAAAATTTGTATAATTTGTATCTTTAAAAAAAATGTACTCTCAATGTTACAATTATTAATAAAGAAACACTTTTGAGTCCATGTCAATTCTTAAACCACATCAGAAGACAGATTTTGAGGTCTGGAAAAACAACCTGTAATTTAAATTGATTTTTATAGATTGCATGTAAGGGACATACACCAATTGGTGAAGTGAAATGACAAAAATAACTTGTTTACAAATTTCTTTTCCACATGTGCAATCTAAGTGTCACATGATCTGTCAAATGATCTCAGTGTTTATATATATACCTGTTCTGAAAGGCCCCAGAGTATGCAACACCACTAAGCAAGGGGCACCACCAAGCAAGCGGCACTATGAAGACCAAGGAGCTCTCAAAAAAGTTGTGGAGAAGTACAGATCGGGGTTGGGTTATAAAAAAATATCTGAAACTTTGAACATCCCACAGAGCACCATTTAAATCCATTATAACATTTTTTAAACAATATAGGACCTCAACAAACATGCCAAGAGAGGGCCGCCCACCAAAACTCACGGACCAGGCAAGGAGGGCATTAATCAGAGAGGGAACAAAGAGACCAAAGATATACCTGTAGGAGCTGCAAAGCTCCACAGCGGATATTGGAGTATCTGTCCATAGGACCACTTTAAGCCGTACACTCCACAGAGCTGGGCTTTATGGAAGAGTGGCCAGAAAAAAATAAGCAAACACGTTTGGTGTTCACCAAAAGGCATGTGGGAGACTCCCCAAACATATGGAAGAAGGTACTCTGGTCAGATGAGACAAACATGTAGCTTTTTGGCCATCAAGGAAAATGCTGTCTCGCGCAAACCCAACACCTCTCATCACCCTGAGAACAAAATCCCCAGTGAAGCATGGTGGTGGCAGCATCATGCTGTGGGGATGTTTTTCATTAGCAGGGACTGGGAAACTGGTCAGAACTGAAGGAATGATGGATGGAGCTAAATACAGGGAAATTCTTGAGGGAAACCTGTTTCAGTCTTCCAGAGATTTGAGACTGAGACGGAGGTTCACCCTCCAGCAGGACAATGGCCCTAAGCATACTGCTAAAGCAGCACTTGAGTGGTTTAAGGTGAAACATTTAAATGTCTTGGAATGGCCTATTCAAAGCCCAGACCTCAATCCAATTGAGAATCTGTGGTATGACTTAAAGTTTGCTGTACACCAGCAGAACCCATCCAACTTGAAGGAGCAGTTTCGCCTTGAGAATGGGCAAAAATCCCAGTGGCTAGATGTGCCAAGCTTATTAGAGACATACCCCAAGAGACTTGTAGCTGTAATTGCTGTGAAAAGTGGCTCTACAAAGTATTGACTTTGGGGTGAATAGTTATGCACGCTAAAGTTCTTTTTTTTTGTTGTCTTATTTCATGTTTGTTTCACAATAACATATTATGCATATTCAAAGTGGTAGGCATGTTGTATAAATCAAATGATACAACAACCCCCCCCCCCCCCCCCCCCCCCCCCAGGTTTGGTTTTTTGTACGTTTATGGCACTCTCACTGCATGCTGCAGATGCATTAGGGGAAAAAACTTTACTCCACACACAGAGACATGTACAAAGCTGTCCCTCGCCCTCCATTTGGCAAATCTGACCATAATTCCATCCTCCTGATTCCTGTTTACAAGCAAAAATTTAAGCTGGAAGCACCCGTGACTCGGGCAATAAAAAGGTGGCCAGATGAAGCAGATGCTAAGCTACAGGACTGTTTTGCTAGCACAGACTGGAATATGTTCCGGGATTCTTCTGATGGCATTGAGGAGAACACCACTCCAGTCCACTTCAGTCACGTCTTCAATAAGTGCATCGATGACATAATCCCCACAGAGACTGTACGTACATACCCCAACCAGAAGCCATGGACTACAGGCAACATCCGTACTGAGCTAAAGGGTAGAGATGCCGCATTCAAGGAGCAGGACTCTAACCCGGAAGCTTATAAGAAATCCCGCTATGCCCTACGACGAACCATCAAACAGGCAAAGCTTCAATACAGGACTAAGATCGAATCGTGCTACACCGGCTCCAAAGCTTGTTGGATGTGGCAGGGCTTAAAAACTATTATAGACTTCAAAGGGAAGCACAGCTGAGAGCTGCCCAGTGACACGAGCCTACCAGACGAGCTAAATTACTTCTATGATCGCTTTAAGGCAAGTAGCACTGAAACATGCATGAGAGCATCAGCTGTTCCGGACAACTGTGTGATATCGATCTCCGCAGCCGATGTGAGTAAGATCTTTAAACAGGTCAACATTCACAAGGCCGCAGGGCCAGACAGATTACCAAGACGTGTACTCCGACCAACTGGCAAGTGTCTTCACTGATATTTTCAACCTCTCCCTGTCTGAGTCTGTAATACCAACATGTTTCAAGCAGACCACCATAGTCCCCGTGCCCAAGAACATTAATGTAACCTGCCTAAATGACTACCGAACCGTAGCACTCACATCTGTAGCCATGAAGTGCATTTAAAGGCTGGTCATAGCTCACATCAACACCATCATCCCAGAAACCCTAGACCAACTCCAATTTGCATACCGCCCTAACAGATCCACAGATGATGCAAACTTTATTGCACTCCACTCTTCCATTTCCCACCTGGACAAAAGGAACACCTACAGTGGGGCAATAAGTATTTAGTCAGCCACCAATTGTGCAAGTTCTCACACTTAAAAAGATGAGAGAGGCCTGTCATTTTCATCATAGGTACACTTCAACTATGACAGACAAAATGAGAAAAAAAATCCAGAAAATCACATTGTAATATTTTTAATTAATTTATTTCCAAATCATGGTGGAAAATAAGTATTTGGTCAATAACAAAAGTTTATCTCAATACTTTGTTATATAACCTTTGTTGGCAATGACAGAGATCAAACATTTTCTGTAAGTCAGATCTCCTCTAGAGCAGTGATGTTTTGGGGCTGTTGCTGGGCAACACGGACTTTCAACTCCCTCCAAAGATTTTCTATGAGGTTGAGATCTGGAGACTGGCTAGACCACTCCAGGACCTTGAAATGTTTCTTACGAAGCTACTTCTTCGTTGCCCGAGTGGTGTGTTTGGGATCATTGTCATGCTGAAAGACCCAGCCACGTTTCATCTTCAATGCCCTTGCTGATGGAAGGAGGTTTTCACTCAAAATCTCACGATACATGGCCCCATTCATTCTTTCCTTTACACGGATCAGTCGTCCTGGTCCCTTTGCAGAAAAACAGCCCCAAAGCATGATGTTTCCACCCCCATGCTTCACAGTAGGTATGGTGTTCTTTGGATGCAACTTAGAATTCTCTGTCCTCCAAACACGAGTTGAGTTTTTACCAAAAAGTTATATTTTGGTTTCATCTGACCATATGACATTCTCCCAATCTTCTTCTGGATCATTCAAATTCTCTCTAGCAAACTTCAGACGGGCCTGGACATGTACTGGCTTAAGCAGGGGGACACGTCTGGCACTGCAGGATTTGAGTCCCTGGCGGCGTAGTGTGTTACTGATGGTAGGCTTTGTTACTTTGGTCCCAGCTCTCTGCAGGTCATTCACTAGGTCCCCCCATGTGGTTCTGGGATTTTTGCTCACCGTTCTTGTGATCACTTTGACCCCACGGGGTGAGATCTTGTGTGGGATACCCAGATCGAGGGAGATTATCAGTGGTCTTATATGTCTTCCATTTCCTAATAATTGCTCCCACAGTTGATTTCTTCAAACCAAGCTGCTTACCTATTGCAGATTCAGTCTTCCCAGTCTTCCTGGTAGAGGTCTACAATTTTGTTTCTGGTGTCCTTTGACAGCTCTTTGGTCTTGGCCATAGTGGAGTTTGGAGTGTGACTGTTTGAGGTTGTGGACAGGTGTCTTTTATACTGATAACAAGTTCAAACAGGTGCCATTAATACAGGTAACGAGTGAAGGACAGAGGAGCCTCTTAAAGAAGAAGTTACAGGTCTTTGACAGCCAGAAATCTTGATTGTTTGTAGGTGACCAAATACTTATTTTCCACCTTAATTTGCAAATAAATTCATAAAAAATCCTACAATGTGATTTTCTGAATTTTTTTTCTCAATGAATGCTATTCATTGACTACAGTTTAGCGTTCAACACAATTGTGCCCTCAAAGGTCACCACTAAGCTAAGGACCCTGGGTCTAAACACCTCCCTCTGCAACTGGATCCTGGACATCCTGACTGGCCAGCCCCAGGTGGTAAGGGTAGGTAACAAGACATCTTCCACTCTGATCCTCAACACAGGGAGCCCTCAGGGGTGCGTGCTCAGTCTCCTCCTGTACTCCCTGTTCACTCATGACTGCACAGACAGGCACGACTCCAACACCATCATTAAGTTTGCCAATGACACAACAGTGGTAGGCCTGATGACCGACAATGACGAGACAGCCTACAGGGAGGAGGTCAGAGACCTGGTAGTGTGGTGCCAGGACAACAACCTCTAACTCAATGTGATCAAGACTAAGGAGATGATTGTGGACTACAGGAAAAGTAGGACCGAGTACGCCCCCATTCTTATTGACGGGGCTGTAGTGGAGCAGGTTGAGAGCTTCAAGTTCCTTTGAGTCCACATCACCAACAAACTAACAGGGTCCAAGCACACTGTTACAAATCCCTTTGGCCCGGCAGTCTAGGGGGGATGGTATCGAGACCTGTAACATAACTCATGGAAAGTGTAATAGTGGCAAAGTTACAGTGAGAACGAAATAACCACAGACAACTAATATCTACCGTCAAACACTCAGGGTTTATTTGCAAACACACGGTAAGGGGGGGGGGGGGGGGGGGGGGGGGGGCAGGACAAATGGCTGAGCTGGACCCATGGAAAGAAACAAATATCCAAAAATATCCCTAAGATAGACTAGCCTACTTCCATACAGCTAATTAACTAACCAAAAATACAGTGGGTGGTCCGCCCAGTTCTAACTAGTGTTCTTAGACAAAGTAGTCCTACGGGTAGTGTATGCCCATGGGAAACTTATCTTGGTTCCCCCTTTTCCCACCATCAAACACCATAACAAAAACACTCACAGGTGGGGACAAAGTGATAAGGAGGTACTAAAACGAAACAAAAAAAACTCAAGCCAGAGAAAGAGAGAGAGAGATATTGCGAGAGATTGAGACACAGAGAGATTGAAACACAAAGAGATCGAGCTCCAGAGGAAACAACTGAATGGGTTTTTAAATCAAGGGAAAGGGGATGTGATTGGGTAATGGAAACAGGAGGAGGTGTGTCTTCTGATTAGCGACTGATTGCTGACTGATTGGGGAATGATGATTGCCACCTGTGAGGAGGGGAGAAGGAGAGAAAAGAAATACACACAGAGAATACACACACAGGATACCTGTATCCGTAACACACACCAAGACAGTTGTGAAGAGGGCACAATACCTATTCCCCCTCAGGAGACTGAAAAGATATGGCAAGGGTCCTCAGATCCTCAAAAGGTTCTACAGCTGCACCATCGAGAGCATCTGGTTACATCACTGCCTGGTATGGCAACTGCTCGGCCTCTGACCGAAAGGCACTACAGAGGGTAGTGCATAAGGCCAAGTACATCACTGGGGCCAAGCTTCCTGCCATCCAGGACCTCTATACCAGGCCCTAAGAATTGTCAAAGATTCCCTCCAACCTAGTCATAGACTGTTCTCTCTGCTACCGCAGAACTTCTAATCAAATGGTTACCCAGACTATTTGCATTGCATTGCCCCCCCCCCCCTCCCTTTGACGCTACTCTTACTCGCTGTTATTATCTATGCATAGTCACTTTAATAACTCTACCTACATGTACATATTACCTCAATTACTTTGACTAACCGGTGCCCCCCCGCACATTGACTCTGTACCAGTTCCCCCTGTATATAGCCTCGCTATTGTTATTTTACTACCGCTCTTTTATTTCTTATTATTTTTATTATTTATTTAAACTGCATGCAAATAAGCATTTCTCTGTAAGGTCTACCTGTTGTATTCGGCACATGTGACAAATAAAATTTGATTTGATTTGTTACTGCTGAGCAATTTCAGTAGCACATTAGGCTATTTAGATAAGGTGGGTGCGTAGCTATCTTTTAGATATGGTTTTGGGGGTTTGTTAGTAGTACGTTGTCTTATGCCATGTCATGGCTGAGCTGTGCCACTCTGCAGCAGTCTATGTACGGTCTTCTCTCTGCACAATATCTTCAGTTATAACTACGTATGCCTTTATCTATGCCAATTTCAGTCAGGCAAAGGCTGCCTTTTCCAGAGGCCGTCCATATAATGTCTTTAAGGGTTCTTTTATCTGAATACACAATGTTCCTTCCCTTTAATTTTGCATGATCTTTTTCATATCTCTTTAGTTCTGTTAGCATTTATGGACTCTCACATTGTCACACCCTGGTCAAAGTATTTTGTGTTTATCTTTATTTATTTGGTCAGGCCAGGGTGTGGCATGGGTTTGTGCATGTGGTGTGTATGTATGGGGATTGTAGCTAGTGGGGTGTTCTAGCTAAGTCTATGGCTGTCTGAAGTGGTTCTCAATCAGAGGCAGGTGTTTATCATTGTCTCTGATTGGGAACCATATTTAGGCAGCCATATTCTTTGAGTTTGTCGTGGGTGATTGTCCTTAGTGTCATTGTTCTGTGTTAGGTTACACAAGTATAGGCTGTTTCGGTTTTCGTTAAGTTTATTGTTTTGATAGTGTTTGTGTTTAGTGTGTTACTTCATTAAACATGGATTGCAATAGACACGCCGCATTTTGGTCCGACTCTCCTTCACATACAGAAAACAGTTACACACATGTGGAACATTGTCGTTGTCACCAGAACTAACACTGCTTTGTCCTCTCTTTCATGTTATGCTGCCTGCATGCTGAGCACGGGCAGCATCTGGCAAACCTCTGTTAAACGTTGACGCTGGCAACTCCTCACAGCTCTGGTTCCTTCGTCAGTGCTGAGGGGCTAGCTTTGAGCTATTGGTGCCCAATTCTGAATCAGCGCTGCTACTGCTTCTCAGTTGATGCTGGCTTCAATCTGATCCTCTGCTTCTACTATGTTACAATTTATTTATTCTGAGATTGTGACACTACCAGAGTTCATTCAGTAGTGCTATGATCATGATTCTGTCAGCCCGTGGTCCATTAGCTATGTTACATAGGTAGAATATCCTCATACACCAAGATGACATTTCTGCTTCAAAAGAGACATCTTCAGGCAATGACAAAGGTTACCTATCTCCGTCACTCTATACACAAATGGAATAATGTTAAGGAAAGGGTGTTTCGCTCGCAAAATTATTTTTATTAGAAGCAGTCATGACTTTCTATGGGTTTTACAGTTGGGGAATACACTAAGTATTCATTTATCTTTAATCATTGCATGATCTCACAATTTTTAAGATTTGAACTATGGACACTCACATGTTCACCGTGTTGGTTAAGAATTCCCAAACTGATAGAAAGGGTAAAGGTACGCCAGGTATCATATTGCTCAAACTAACACTCTTTTCTGTCCTCTCTTCCATGTTATACTACCTGCAATGGTGACCACTGACACACCGGGGATCCATTATTATCACTGATTCTAGAAAACCAATGACGAGATACTGTTTTTTCATCACGGCTTCATCTCCTCTGCCACTGCAATCTCCTTAGATACAGTCTCCTTTTTCTTCATACTAGTCCCCTGTGGGAATCGGACCCACAACCCTGGCATTGCAAGCGCCATGCTCTACCAACTGAGATACACAGGACTGTAGCTGGTCTATTTAAGCAAAAAGGCCCAAGGAGGTGTCGTGCCTAAGAACCGCCCTTAGCCATGGTCTATTAGCCACATACCACACCTTCTTGGGCCTTATTGCTTAAATCGTCCAGCTACAAGCCCGCCGATAGAGATGGCAGCTTCGCTTCTAGTCCTTAGGAAACTGTGCAGTATTTTGTTTTTTTATGTATTATTTCTTACATTGTTAGCCCAGAAAATCTTAAGTGTTATTACATTCAGCCGGGAAGAACTATTGGATATCAGAGAGACATCAACTTACCAGCACTACCAGCACTACGACCAGGAATACGACTTTCCCAAAGCGGATCCTTCGTCTGCACCTTCCAGGGCATTTGAACTGATTCCAGAGGCAAACCCAAAACAACGCCGCCGGAGGAGAGTGTGAGGGAGCGGTCTTCTAGTGAGGCTTCGTATGCGTGCACACCACCCACCTCTTCCGAGTATATTACTCGCTAATGTCCAGTCCCTAGTTATCAAAGTCGACAAAATCAGGGCAAGAGATGCTTTCCAAAGAGGTGTAACGGTCTAAGTGTAGTGGGTGAGGAGTCAGGCGCAGGAAGCAGAGAGTTCAGGGGAGTGCTATTTTAATGCACAGAGAAACGGCGAACATAAGCCAACCCTCACGAAAACACAGGGTGTAAATGAACTAACAAATGCCCCAAACAGGGGGACTTAAACTGTCCAGGAAAACCCCACAACATGGGAAAACACAAAACCCATAGACGTGCACACAAACCGACCAAACCGACGGTCACACTAATTAATCCCGCACAAGGAACCATGCGGGCCGGCTGACTAATAAAGCCTTACTACTAACTACCTAACTCAAAACAGGTGCACTCAATAAACACATAAGGAGGGGGAGGAAATAATCAGTGGCAGCTAGTAGGCCGGCGACGACGACTGCCGAGTGCCACCCGAACGGGAAGGGGAGTGTCCTTCGGTCGGAGTCGTGACAAGAGGTATCCGGGATTGTAACATACTCTGTTTCACAGAAACATAGCTAGCTGGGGACATGCTGTCGGAGTCTGTACAGCCAACGGGATTTTCAGTGCATCGCGGCGACAGGAATAAACATCTCTCTGGTAAGAAGAAGGGCAGGGGTGTATGTTTCATGATTAACTACTCATGGTGTAATTGTAACAACATACAAGAACTCAAGTCCTTTTGTTCACCTGACCTAGAATTCCTCACGATCAAATCAAATCAAATTTATTTATATAGCCCTTCGTACATCAGCTGATATCTCAAAGCGCTGTACAGAAACCCAGCCTAAAACCTTAAACAGCAAGCAATGCAGGTGTAGAAGCACGGTCAAATGTATTATCTCCCAAGAGAACTCTCCTCAGTTATTGTCACAGCCGGGTATATCACCCCGCAAGCGGATACCAAGACGGCCATCAAAGAACTTCACTGGACTTTATGCAAACTGGAAACCACATATCCTGAGACTGCATTTATTGTATCTGGGGATTTTATCAAAGCTAATTTGAGAACCAGGCTACCTAAATTTGATCAGCATGTCGATTGCAGTACACGAGCCAGTAACAAGCTCGACCATTGCTACTCTAACTTATGCGATGCATACAAGGCCCTCCCCCGCCCTCCTTTTAGCAAATCCGACCAGGACTCCATCTTGTTACTCCCCTCCTATAAGCAGAAACTAAAACAGGAAGTGCCCGTGCTTAGGTCTATCCAACGCTGGTCTGACCAATCGGATTCCACGCTTCAAGATTGCTTTGATCACGTGGACTGGGATATGTTCCGGGTAGCCTCAGAGAATAACATTGACGTATACTTTGACTCGGTGAGTGAATTTATAAGGAAGTGTAGAGGAGATGTTGTACCCACTGTGACTATTAATACCTTCCCTAACCAGAAACTGTGGCTTGATGGCAACATTTGCGCAAAACTGAAAGCACGTACCACCACATTTAATCACGGCAAGGTGACTGGAAACATGGCCGAATACAAACAATCTAGTTATTCCCTCCGTAAGGCAATCAAACAAGCAAAGCGTCAGTATAGAGACAAATTGGAGTTGCAATTCAACGGCTCAAACACGAGATGTATGTGGCAGGGTCTACAAACAATCACGGATTACAAAAAGGAAACCAGCCTTGTCGCGGACATTGACGTCTTGCTTCCAGACAAATTAAACAACTTGGTGCGCGCTTTGAGGACAATACAGTGCCACCAACGCGGCCCTCTACCAAAGACTGTGGGCTCTCCTTCTCCGTGGCCGACGTGGGTACATTTAAATGTGTTAACCCGGACAGAATTCCTAGCCGCGTCCTAAGAGCATGCGCAGACCAGCTGGCTGGTGTGTTTACGCACAAATTCAATCAATCCCTATCCCAGTCTCCTGTCCCCACATGCTTCAAGATGGCCACCATTGTTCCTGTTCCCAAGAAAGTTAAGATAACTGAGCTAAATGACAACCGCCCCGTAGTACTCGCTTCTGTCATCATTAAGTGCTTTGAGAGACTAGTCAAGGATCATATCACCTCCACCCTACCTCTCACCCTAGAATCACTCCAATTTGCTTACCGCCCCAATAGGTCCACAGACGATGCAATCGATATCACACTGCACACTTCCCTATTGCATGTGGACAAGAGGAATACCTATGTAAGAATGGTGTTTATTGACTACAGCTCAGCATTCAACACCGTAGTACCCTCCAAACGCATCAATACGCTTGAGGCCCTGGGTCTCGACACCGCCCTGTGCAACTGGGTCCTGGACTTCCTGACCGGCTGCCACCAGGTGGTGAAGGTAGGAAACATCTCCAACATGATCCTCAACACAAGGGTGCGTTCTCAGCCCCCTCCTGTACTCCCTGTTCACCCACGACTGCATGGCCATGCACGCCTCAACTCAATCATCAAGTTTGCAGAAGACACAACAGTGGTAGGCTTGATTACCAACAACGACGAGACAGCCTACAGGGAGGAGGTGAGGGCCCTCGGAGTGTGGTGTCAGGAAAATAACCTCTCACTAGATGTCAGCAAAACAAAAGAGATCATCGTGGACTTCAGGAAACAAAAAAGGGAGCACCCCCCTGACCACATCAGGATAGCAGTGGAGAAGGTAGAGAGTTTTAAGTTCCCCGGTGTACATATCACCGACAAACCGAAATGGTTCATGCACACACAGTGTGGTAAAGAAGGCACAGCAGCAACCTCTTCAACCTCAGGAGGCTGAAAGAATTGGGTTTGTCACCGAAAACCCTCACTAACTTTTACAGGTGCACAATTGAGAGCATCCTGTTGGGCTGTATCACCGACTGGTACGGCAACTGCACAGCCCACAACCACAGGGCTCTCCAGAGGGTGGTGTGGTCTGCACAACACATCACCGGGGCCAAACTACCTGCCCTCCAGGACACCTACAACACCCGATGTCACAGGAAGGCAAAAAAGATAATCAAGGACAATAACCACCCGAGCCACTGCCTGTTCACCCTGCTTCCACCCAGAAGATGAGGTCAGTACAGGTGCATCAAAGCTGGGACAGAGAGATTGAAAAACAACTTCTATCTCAAGGCCATCAGATTGTTAAACAGCCACCACTAGCACAGCGAGGTGGCTGCCTACTTACAAACTTGATATCATTGACCACTTTAATAAATGGAACACTAATCACTTTAATTATGTCACTTTAATTGTGCCACTTTAAGAATGTTTACATATCTCGCATTACTCATCTCATATGTAAATACTTTATCCTTCACTATCTATTCTTTACTATCTATTGCATATTAGCCACTCTTTTACTGCTCATCCATATAATTATACTTATATATTCTCATCCCATTCCTTTACTAGATTGTGTTTATTGGGTTTTGTTGTGGAATTTGTTAGATATTAGGTTTGTTGTGGAATTGCAAGATATTACCTGTTAGATACTGCTGCACTGTCGGATCTAGAAGCATAAGCATTCCGCTACACTCACAATAACATCTGCTAACCATATGTATCTGAGCAATAACATTTGATTTGATATGATATATCACAAATCCTCAAGGTGCCTTATTGCTGTTATAAACTGATTCCCAACGTAATTAGAGCAGTAAAAATATATGTTTTGTCATACCCATGGTATACGGTCTGATATACCACGTGCTGTCAGCCAATCAGCATTCAGGGCTCGAACCACCCAGTTTATAATGATATCTTAACACCGCTCTGGCATAGCTAAACAGTTGGTTGGCGTAAGGTTCTGCTGTTTTGGGGGATTGGTATAGTTTACAGCGCTCCCTGCCTGTAGGCTATTTTATTTTGATGCTTTGCTTGGCCAGTGAGCTACCCTGAAGGAGCAAAGCCGACTGTATATTGCCAAGACTTGCATTATCCATTGCTTAATAAATGGTTTGACATATTTCAACGCTTTCTTTCTGTAATACAAAATGTCTTAAACCCTATTTGGATGGGATTAGTTTTATGTCGGGATGTCGGGTAATGTAATTATGTGCACAAAACACCACCATCTGTAATTTTAGTCCTGTGCAAATCTGCCATGTCAGTACTTGTCACACGGAGGGAGCGTAATAATTCTAACCAGAATAACCTGTTTTTTGCCAAACTCCAAGGTCCTCTGATAATGGGTATCCCATGTGAATCGCGTAAATCGCCATCCCTGTGTTTTGAGGGGTATTATAACATTTTAACAGGTGCAGTTTGGGTTAGAACATTGTGAACAAATGAATGCTTAAAACAAAGTGCTATACACGTAGCCTACAGACAAATCATATTTCGTCATATATTAACTTTCCCAGTGCGGATGATATTGTGCCTGTTAATTAATAAATTGCCAAATACGCCAGTGAATTAGATGTTTGCATACAGTTCATGGTTCTTACTGATATTATTTTGACTTTCTCTGAACTGAAAGAAAATATTAGGCTATCCCAATTTGAAATATATTCACTCCTAGAACAGCCTCCTGGCTTCCGTCATAACGGTACATTTTGAATGAAAAATTGAATAATAATTACAGGGGGCAGTTTGGTACAACAAATCCACTCTTAATCGTCCACTGGAAAAATAGACATGCTTGGGTAATAATTACATAACCAACCTTCTGTAATACAAATCCTGTGTCAATAGCGCTTTATTCACAAGGCAAAGGAAGTGTGATCTAACACATGCCCATATTAGGAGTTAGCTTGTGAAGTTAGTGTTGGTTGTATAAACTGAACTTTTGAAGAACTGTGATAAATATTGTAATGCTACAGTGGAGACATGCAATGAATGAAAATCAACTCTTATTGTGTGCAAGTGTATGACTGCTGCCTTGGTGAGCGGGTGTTGATCTACACAATGTATTGTGTTTGTGTGTGTGTGCTTATGTACTTTCATGTCTTTGAGAGATTATGTTCCTTCTCATTTGAGACAAATTGTCCCCATCAATCACAGCACTGTATCTGGCGTCTCACAGAACCTACTGCTGTTTCTCTACTCCTTAGTTATGAATTCCAGTCTTTTAGATGTTCTCCATGCTGATGGCATTAATATATTACTGTCTGTGTACTCTCTGAATCAGCTCGGCCTTGAGTCTGTGTGTGGTTGCAAGGTTTCTTTATTCTGTGAGTAGGTAGCGGTATTATTAGTAGTAGTGGTGGAAGTAGTGGTAGTTGTCACGTGACCGGGCTGTGACAAGTGGGGGCTCATCCGTAAGTTAAAGTTATTTATACTTTAGTATTTTAGTTTACTTTAACATTTTGCTATAGTTGGTTAAGGTTTTGTCTAGATTGACTTTGTCTTATTATTGATGTGTTTGTTTATTTGTAATTTGGCTTATTTGATTATTGTTTTGTAGTTAACTTGGGTTAGTTTAGTTCAGATTGCCACATTTTTTTGTTTGAGGGGATGTTTGTTTGGGCCAATATTGTTGGAGAGAGAGTTGAGAGCCATGTGTTCTTTTGGTTTAGTTAGCTTGGTAGCTAAATTTGGTTAGCAATTCACTCTGGGTTTTTCTGGGTTTTGCTCAGGTGGGAGTCCTCTCATGTTCAGGCTTATCAGCGAGTGTCAATAGGAGGCTCATGGTGTTTTAGGTGGCAGTGAACGTGGGTAGAGCATCCCTTTCCCTTTTCCCTTACACCGGCTCGGGAGCACCTCCGTGGTTATGGGGGGGGGGGGGGGGGGGCAGTGAACGTGGGTAGAGCATCCCTTTCCCTTTTCCCTTACACCGGCTCGGGAGCACCTCCGTAGTTATGGGAGGGGGGGGCAGTGAACGTGGGTAGAGCATCCCTTTCCCTTTTCCCCTACATCGGCTCGGGAGCACCTCCGTGGTTATGGGAGGGGGGGGCAGTGAACGTGGGTAGAGCATCCCTTTCCCTTTTCCCTTTCATCGGCTCCGGAGCACCTCCGTGGTTATGGGGAGGGCGCCAGTTTCTGGTTGTCTTTTCCACTCCACTGATTTTGTGTGCATAAAACCCCACCACATGTGACTGCACGAAGACCAGGGCCAGTTAGTTTGTTGTTTTTGGAGGATAGTGGGGTGTGGGGTGTACCTCCTTCAGAGGTAGCCTTAGATTTGTGTACTAAGGAGCAGTTAATTGAAATTGCTGAACATTATCAGATTGAGATTGTTGATAAAAAAAATTAAAGAGACTGTTAAAACTAGATTAAAGCAGGGTCTTAGAGAAATGGTTGTTTTTGAGGGTCAGTCTGCTAGTAGTGAGGGTACAGGTTTTCAGTCTTTCATTAACTTTTGAGCAGCAGAGGGAGCTGTTGCAAATGCAGTTGGAGATAGCATTTCTCAATTGCACTAACAGACCAGAAGGACTACCACAAGGACTTCACAGAATCTTTGTTTGTTGCCTAAATTTGATGAGTCAGATCAAGACACATACTTTGCTTTATTTGAGCGTATTGCGGAAGCTAGAGCTTGGTCAGATTTGGACATGACTATGTTGTTGCAATGTGTACTTACAGGTAAAGCATGTGAGGCTTTTGCAGCACTGAGTGTAGCTGACAGTAAAGTTTTTGCTAAAGTTAAATCAGCAGTTCTGAAGGTCTACGAGCTTGTGCCAGAGGCATATCGTCAACGTTTTCGTTACAGAAAAAAGTTTGATTCACAAACCTATTCTGAGTTTGTTCGTGATTTGACTTCTGCATTTAATGGTTGGTGTACAGCTTCTGAAGTTAGTACTTTTGAGGGTCTGTCTAATTTGATTGTGTTAAAACAGTTAAAAAATTCTGTGTCTGTCCAGGTTGCTACATACATGAATGAACGTAAAGTTAAGTCTCCAAGTGATGTAACAATCCTTGCAGATAGGTACAGGCTAATACATAAAAGCCATTTTGAGTCAAACAGTGACATGTACCATAAAAATAACTTTAATCCTAGGAATAGTAGGTCACCTTTTTTTGGAGCTTCTTTCCAAAGACCTCAGCAGAAGTTGGGTCTGGAGGACTTAAAGCACCGGTTAATGCTAATAACTGTCGCTCCTGTTTAGTTGAAGGACATTGGAAGAAAGATTGTCCTCTGGTTAAATCAAAAAAGTCAGGTCAAGTTAAACCTGCTGTGATGGCATGTCTTCCCTCTGTGATTTTTTAGCCTTTATTTCAGATGGTGTAGTGTCCCTGGTAGATGGCAACCAACATGTTTCAATCAAGATCTTAAGAGACACTGGAGCTTTAGATTATTTTATTCTGGAATCTGTTTTGCCGTTCTCTAAAGAGTCTGATACTGGCAGTTGTGTAATGGTATGTGGTATGGGTTTAGTTCCATTCTCTTGTCCTTTACATGAAGCCAGAAAGTCTTGAGTTGCCAGTCAAACTCCAGACAGAACAGTTGACTAGTTCTAGAGATTCATTGATGGCTGAGCAAAAGGCCGATACTAACTTGGCTGATCTGTTTCATCAAGTTGTTCCTGATTCAGTGGTGAGGAATAGTGCTCAGTGTTATTTTCTTCTTGATGGGCTGTTGGTCAGGCGATGGGTTCCACACTATGATCAGGGTCTAGGTGAACCAGTCTTTCAAATAGTTGTACCTACTACTTTGCGAAATAAAGTGTTGCAAACTTCACATGGAGATGTGGCAGGTCATATGGGTGTTCGTAAAACTTATGATCGCATACTTCGTTATTTTTTCTGGCCACGTTTAAAGCGGGATGTAGATCAGTTTATTAAAACTTGTGATACGTGTCAGCGCACAAGCAAGCCAAACCAGGTTGTAAAGCCAGCACCTTTGTATCCAATACCAGCCGTAGGGCAACCTTTTGAGCATCTTATTATCGATTGTGTTGGGCCTTTACTAAGGTCCAAGTCAGGTCATAGCTACTAATTAACTGTTATGTGTCAAGCAACTAGATATCCGGCAGATTTTTCCTTGCCTACCATAAGTTCAAAATCAGTAGTTAAAGCGTTAACTCAATTTATTTCAACATTTGGGATTCCAAAAATCATCCAGTCAGATCAGGGGTCTAACTTTACCTCCCATTTATTTGCTCAGGTTCTCAAACAGCTTAAAGTTAAACACAACAAGTCTACTGCATTCCATGCCCAGAGCCAGGGAGCTTTGGAACATTTTCATCAAACTTTAAAATCCTTGCTTCGTGCATACTGTACAGAACTGTCTGCAGATTGGGAGGAGGGGTTACCTTGGCTGTTACTAGCTGCTCGTGAAGTAGCGCAGAAAAGCACAGGGTTTAGCCCAAATGACTTAGTGTTTGGTCATAAGGTGCGTGGGCCTTTAGCAGTGTTGCAGGATGGTTGTTTGCCTGAGGAACCACCTCAGTACCTTATTGACTATGTAAATGGTTTTAGGTTGAAGTTGTATAGGGCTGGTGAACTGGCGAAAGAAAAACTAAAATCTTCTCAACGGAAAATGAAACTGAAATATGACGGACAGGCTAAGCTGCGTGAGTTTAGTCCCGGTGATCGTGTACTTGCTCTTCTGCCTCTTGTAAGTTCACCTTTTCAGGCAAAATACTGTGGTCCTTTCACTGGGTTGCATAAAGTGTCAGATTTGATCTTATTGAAACCCCTAGTCATAGGAAGTCCTCTAAATTATGCCATGTGAACCTGTTAAAATGTTATCACTCCCGTGATCTAAGCAAAGTTGAAGGCATTCCAGCGGTGAGGTCAGCGTTGACTGCTGCTCCAGTCACTGCATCTTGTGGCTTTAATTTGGTGGAGGGGGGAGAAGAGGAGGAAGTTAGGGTTTCTAATGAGGTTTTACAAGGTCGGTTGAAAAACTACCAGACTTTGCAAAGCCTTGGGGTTTTGGTAGATCATTTAGACTCTGAGAAACGGGATGGTAGCTCTTATTAGAAACTACCCTGTTTTGTTTTCTGACACTCCATCGCAAACCCACTTAATTGAGCATGATATAGACATCGGAGATGCTAAGCCTATCAAACAGAGATTTTATCGTGTATCTGAGGAGAAGAGACTGCAATTGGAAACAGAGGTGCAGTATATGTTGGACACTGGTATTGCGGAGCCATGTTGTTCAAATTGGGCTTCACCCTGTCTTTTGGTCAAAAAGTCTGATTCCACTTTCAGACCTTGCACTGATTATAGAAAAGTTAACAATGTTACTAAAGCAGACCTTTACCCTCTTCCTAGGATGGAGGATTGTATTGATCAAGTTGGGTCAGCAAAGTATGTTAGCAAATTTGATATTTTAAAGGGATATTGGCAAGTACCCCTTACCAAAAGAGCTTGTGAGATTGCTGCCTGTATAACTCCATCTGGTTTATTCTCTTATACAGTGATGCCTTTCAGTTGCGGAATGCTCCAGCCACCTTCCAGAGGCTAATGAATCGTGTGGTCTCAGGCCTGGAAGGGTATGCCATGTATTTGGACGACGTGGTCGTCTACTCAGACTCCTGGGAGGAGCATGTTTGGAGAGTGCAAGCCCTGTTCGAAAGACTGGTGTGGGCCAGGTTGACTATTAATTTGGCAAAATGTGAGTTTGCCAAAGCTACAGTCACATACCTAGGCAGGGTTGTTGGTCAGGGTTTTGTCTGTCCCATGGAAGCCAAGGTCCAGGCTGTGAAGCAGTTCCCACAGCCCTCCACAAAGAAAGAACTGATGGCCTTCCTGGGAATGGGGGGTGTCCCCACTGACCAATCTGTTGAAGGCCAAGGCTGAATTTATCTGGTCCACCCAGTGTCAAGAGGAATTTGATGCAGTTAAGGCTCTTTTGTGTTTGGCACCTGTGTTGGCAGCACCAAATTTTGGGAAACCTTTCAAATTGCAAGTAGACGCCAGTCAAATCGGTGCTGGGGCTGTGCTTCTCCAGGAGAATGATAACAATGTTGAGTGTCCAGTCAGTGTCTTCTCTCGGATATGTAATAAGTATCAGCAAAACTATTCTGTAATTGAAAAGGTGTCACGAATCCCGCTTCCTGAGTCTGTGTTTGCCTGTGTTTCTGTCCTGGAGTGTGTTTCCGGTGTCCTGGAACGCACCCTGTCTGGTTGCCGGGCGAATTAGCTTGTTGGGAGATCGATGTTCACCCGCACCTGTATCCCATCAGTAATTTGCACACCTGTCCTGATCATCACCTCTCCCCTTCAAAAGCTCTGACCTGACATCCATTCCCTGCCGGATCGTTAGCCATGAACATTACTCACCTGGATCATTTACCCCATTCCCGCCTGGTCGTCGGAGGATTCCGCTACCCCATTGGATCCACCTATTTACTCCCATCAACTCACCACCGCTGCCCGCTACGCCACCTGGATATATCTACCCATTCACATTCACTTGTAAATAAATACTCACCTTCTTCCTACTCTCCTTGTCCTGGTCTGCTTCTGGGTTCGATTTTGAAAGAATGTGACAAAAGGAGGCTTTAGGTCTCATTTGGGCTTTACAGCACTTAGAGGTCTATGTTGGTTCTGGTTTGACCCCTTTAACTGTGTTCACTGACCACAACCCACTTATTTTTCTGAGGTCCCTGCAAAATCCCAACCAGCCCCTAAAGCGTTGGGCTTTGTTCTTGCAACCATTCAACCTTGATATTAGACACATTAGTGGTAAGGATAATATCATTGCTGATGCTCTGTCCCGTGCTCCTTTAACCTAGTTTGTATCTTCTCTCTGCCGATCCCTACGGGCTGTCTGTGCCTCTTTCCTCTTAAATTGCTCCCCAGGTACCAGGGCTGCTGAGTTTGAGTGGTGGACAGTCAGTTTGGGGACACGGGGCTACTACTAGGAGCCAGGACTGGTATCCTTTTTTTTCTTGTTGGGGAATTTTCTTGTTTTGAATATGTTTGGGCCAAAATTTGGGTTGAGGGTGGGACCCTCATTTTAAGGAGGGGGGGGGGGGTGTCACGGCCCCTCCTCTGCAGTGCAGGGGCGGTTCCTCCTGCAGGCAGAGGAGGGTCGTTAGTGATTGGAGACACCTGGGCCCAGGGTATTTAAACTGCTTCACTAATCTCTCTCTCAATTCAATTCAATTCAAGGGCTTTATTGGCATGGGAAACATGTGTTAACATTGCCAAAGCAAGTGAGGTAGACAACATACAAAGTGAAAATATAAAGTGAAAAACAACAAAAATTAACAGTAAACATTACACATACAGAGGTTTCAAAACAGTAAAGACATTACACATGTCATATTATATATATATATACAGTGTTTTAACAATGTACAAATGGTTAAAGGACACAAGATAAAATAAATAAGCATAAATATGGGTTGTATTTACAATGGTGTGTGTTCTTCACTGGTTGCCCTTTTCTCGTGGCAACAGGTCACAAATCTTGCTGCTGTGATGGCACACTGTGGAATTTCACCCAGTAGATATGGGAGTTTTTCAAATTTGGATTTGTTTTCGAATTCTTTGTGGATCTGTGTAATCTGAGGGAAATATGTCTCTCTAATATGGTCATACATTGGGCAGGAGGTTAGGAAGTGCAGCTCAGTTTCCACCTCATTTTGTGGGCAGTGAGCACATAGCCTGTCTTCTCTTGAGAGCCATGTCTGCCTACGGCGGCCTTTCTCAATAGCAAGGCTATGCTCACTGAGTCTGTACATAGTCAAAGCTTTCCTTAATTTTGGGTCAGTCACAGTGGTCAGGTATTCTGCCGCTGTGTACTCTCTGTTTAGGGCCAAATAGCATTCTAGTTTGCTCTGTTTTTTTGTTAATTCTTTCCAATGTGTCAAGTAATTATCTTTTTGTTTTCTCATGATTTGGTTGGGTCTAATTGTGCTGTTGTCCTGGGGCTCTGTAGGGTGTGTTTGTGTTTGTGAACAGAGCCCCAGGACCAGCTTGCTTAGGGGACTCTTCTCCAGGTTCATCTCTCTGTAGGTGATGGCTTTGTTATGGAAGGTTTGTGAATCACTTCCTTTTAGGTGGTTGTAGAATTTAACGGCTCTTTTCTGGATTTTGATAATTAGTGGGTATCGGCCTAATTCTGCTCTGCATGCATTATTTGGTGTTCTACGTTGTACACGGAGGATATTTTTGCAGAATTCTGCGTGCAGTCTCAATTTGGTGTTTGTCCCATTTTGTGAAGTCTTGGTTGGTGAGCGGACCCCAGACCTCACAACCATAAAGGGCAATGGGCTCTATGACAGATTCAAGTATTTTTAGCCAAATCCTAATTGGTATGTTGAAATTTATGTTTCTTTTGATGGCATAGAATGCCCTTCTTGCCTTGTCTCTCAGATCATTCACAGCTTTGTGGAAGTTACCTGTGGCGCTGATGTTTAAGCCAAGGTATGTATAGTTTTTTGTGTGCTCTAGGGCAACAGTGTCTAGATTGAATTTGTATTTGTGGTCCTGGTGACTGGACCTTTTTTGGGAACACCATTATTTTGGTCTTACTGAGATTTACTGTCAGGGCCCAGGTCTGACAGAATCTGTGCATAAGATCTAGGTGCTGCTGTAGGCCCTCCTTGGTTGGTGACAGAAGCACCAGATCATCGGCAAACAGCAGACATTTGACTTCGGATTCTAGCAGGGGGAGGCCGGGTGCTGCAGACTTTTCTAGTGCCCGCGCCAATTCGTTGATATATATGTTGAAGAGGGTGGGGCTTAAGCTGCATCCCTGTCTAACCCCACGACCCTGTGTGAAGAAATGTGTGTGTTTTTTGCCAATTTTAACCGCACACTTGTTGTTTGTGTACATGGATTTTATAATGTCGTATGTTTTACCCCCAACACCACTTTCCATCAGTTTGTATAGCAGACCCTCATGCCAGATTGAGTCGAAGGCTTTTTTGAAATCAACAAAGCACGAGAAGACTTTGCCTTTGTTTTGGTTTGTTTGGTTGTCAATTAGGGTGTGCAGGGTGAATACATGGTCTGTTGTACGGTAATTTGGTAAAAAGCCAATTTGACATTTGCTCAGTACATTGTTTTCATTGAGGAAATGTACGAGTCTGCTGTTAATAATAATGCAGAGGATTTTCCCAAGGTTACTGTTGACACATAGTCCACGGTAGTTATTGGGGTCAAATTTGTCTCCACTTTTGTGGATTGGGGTGATCAGTCCTTGGTTCCAAATATTGGGGAAGATGCCAGAGCTAAGTATGATGTTAAAGAGTTTTAGTATAGCCAATTGGAATTTGTTGTCTGTATATTTGATCATTTCATTGAGGATACCATCAACACCACAGGCCTTTTTGGGTTGGAGGGTTTTTATTTTGTCCTGTAACTCATTCAATGTAATTGGATAATCCAGTGGGTTCTGGTAGTCTTTAATAGATGATTCTAAGATCTGTATTTGATCATGTATATGTTTTTGCTCTTTATTCTTTGTTATAGAGCCAAAAAGATTGGAGAAGTGGTTTACCCATACATCTCCATTTTGGATAGATAATTCTTCTTGTTGTTGTTTGTTTAGTGTTTTCCAATTTTCCCAGAAGTGGTTAGAGTCTATGGATTCTTCAATTGCATTGAGCTGATTTCTGACATGCTGTTCCTTCTTTTTCCGTAGTGTATTTCTGTATTGTTTTAGTGATTCACCATAGTGAAGGCGTAGACTCAGGTTTTCCGGGTCTCTATGTTTTTGGTTGGACAGGTTTCTCAATTTCTTTCTTAGATTTTTGCATTCTTCATCAAACGAATTTGTCATTATTGTTAATTTCCTTCGGTTTTCTATTTGAGATTTTTAGATTTGATAGGGAAGCTGAGAGGTCAAATATACTGTTAAGATTTTCTACTGCCAAGTTTACACCTTCACTATTACAGCGGAACGTTTTACCCAGGAAATTGTCTAAAAGGGATTGAATTTGTTGTTGCCTAATTGTTTTTTGGTAGGTTTCCAAACTGCATTCCTTCCATCTATAGCATTTCTAAATGTTACTCAGTTCCTTTGGCTTTGATGTCTCATGATTGATTATTGCTCTGTTTAAGTAGACTGTGATTTTGCTGTGGTCTGATAGGGGTGTCAGTGGGCTGACTGTGAACGCTCTGAGAGACTCTGGGTTGAGGTCGGTGATAAAGTAGTCTACAGTACTACTGCCAAGAGATGAGCTATAGGTGTACCTACCATAGGAGTCCCCTCGAAGCCTACCGTTGACTATGTACATACCCAGCGTGCGACAGAGCTGCAGGAGTTGTGACCCGTTTTTGTTGGTTATTTTGTCATAGTTGTGCCTAGGGGGGCATATGTGGGAGGGAATGCTGTCACCTCCAGGCAGGTGTTTGTCCCCCTGTGTGCTTAAGGTGTCAGGTTCTTGTCCGGTTCTGGCATTTAGGTCGCCACAGACTAGTACATGTCCCTGGGCCTGGAAATGATTGATTTCCCCCTCCAGGATGGAGAAGCTGTCTTCATTAAAATATGGGGATTCTAGTGGGGGGATATAGGTAGCACACAGGACGACATTTTTCTCTGTTAGGATAATTTCCTTTTGAATTTCTAGCCAAATGTAAAATGTTCCTGTTTTGATTAATTTAATGGAGTGAGTTAGGTCTGCTCTATACCAAATTAGCATACCCCCTGAGTCCCTTCCCTGTTTCACACCTGGTAGTTTGGTGGATGGGACTACCAGCTCTCTGTAACCTAGAGGGCAACCAGTGGGTCCGTCTCCTCTATACCAGGTTTCTTGCAGGATGACAATGTCTGTATTACCGATTTCTTTGGTGAAGTCCGGGTTTCTGCTCTTTAGGCCAAAGGCAGATGACCTCAGGCCTTGGATATTCCAGGATAATATAGTGAAGGCTTTTTGTTCCATAGAGTGTCCAATGTTGTTGGTCGTGGTTTGGCCTCAGGCCAGTAAGTGTGAGCAGAGCCTGCTGAGCATCTGGTACATGCCATTGGCTTCGGCGAGTGGGGGTTGGGACTGTTTGCCCGCTCACTACCTGGGCGTATGTGTGGCTTCCATGTTGAGGCCCTCTTTGCGGGGGTGGGGTGCATGGGGTGGGCAGGAGTGGCATATGTCTGATCTGAGGGGGCCTAAATGGGGTGTGGGCATGGTTGACGTGGGGGGGTGTTGATTGGTTGGGGTGGGGGTGTGGATGTGTCTGGGTGTACTGTGGTCTGGATGTAATTCCTCTTGGCGTGGGTCCTCTATGTGTAGGTCCAGGGGGGGGTCCTGCAGATCTGGGAGGGTGTCTCGCTGGTCTGGATGGGGTGTCTATTGATCTGTTGCTCCTGTGTGAAGTGTTGGGGATACGTTTGAGAGCGATGTCCTTTAGAGTTCGGGCAAAGGTGGGCACTGCTGCCTTGTAGAGGTGGACCTGGTCATAGAGGCTGTTCAAGTCCAGGGTGGAGTGGTGGGCCAGGAAAACGTTTGGTTTTGAGGCACAGTCACGGGAAATACTTGCATTTACCCGCTGTATTGTGGCAGGGTGGAAGTCTTTTCGTGGTAGCAGGGTGGAGATAACCACTTGTGCGTTGGGGAAAGTAGAAGAAGCCTTTTCAATCACTCCCTTCAGTGCTGTGGCCACTCTTTCCTGCTGTGCTCTCAGGTCGTTTGTGCCTGTGTGTATTATTATGTGGCTGGGTGAGCCTAGTTTGGCCTCAGACAGAAGGTCTAGGGCGCGCTGGGTGTTTGGACACCAGAGTTTAGACACACTGTGTTTGGGAAAAAGTTTTTTTTCTTCTATATATTTCCCATTTGAGTCCATAAGTAGTACAATCTGTGTCTTGTGTTTGTCCTCAGTGGGTGCGGGGGGGTTTTCAAAAGGGCTATCAGGGTGGCTGACAGGGGGGGTGCTCAGAGGGGGTGAGAGCCTATGGGCTTGGGGTTCTTCATTTGTCTGTTCTGCTGTGATGTCGACTCTATGGTCAGGGTCTGGTGTGGACTGTTCTGCTGTGGTGTCGACTCTATGGTCAGGGTCTGGTGTGGACTGTTCTGCTGTGGTGTCGAGACTTTTGTTGGGTGCTGAGGTGGGCTGTTCTGCTGGCTTCTCTGTGGGGGTGGCCACCTCTCTAGTGGGTTGTTCTCTGTCACACGCCGTCCCCCTCAACTTCTCCTCCATCCCCCTCAACCTCTCCTCCACCAGCAGTCTGATACTCTCCTCTAGTGCTCTGTTCTGCTCCTCTTTCTCCTGTTGTATTTGTCTTACCACTGTCCAAAGTGCAGATATGTCTCTGTCCACCTCCAGCTCTCCGGGTCTGGTTAAGGGGCTGTTGTTGTGCTGGACTGTTGTCTGGGTCTGTGCTGACTGAAGTGTAATCACCTGCTGTTCCAGCTCCAGCTGCCTTACCTCCAGCTTGGTGAATGTATCCTTCATTTCAATGAGGGAGTGGTAATCTGTGCTGGGAGGTTGACTCTCCACTGGGGGTTGCTCATCTGTGGGGTTACATAATGAAGAGGTCTGGTCTGACCCGCTCGGTGTGGGGGTATCATTATCAAGGCAGAGCTTCTCCTGCTGGGCTAATTTTTTGATTAGGTGAAAGTCCAGCTGAAACTGTTTGTGGTTATTCTGTACCATTACTGTTCCGGATTTATAGATATTTATATTACTTAACTCAGAGTCCTCGTTATCAAGTATTCTGAGTTTCCACCCCTCGTTAATCCCCCCTCTCGTAACAAAGGGGTAGTGTGCTAATATAGCACTGTGCCATGCCAGGGGATGGTTTGTGTGGAAGATAAGGTTGCTGATGTTCTCGCTCTCTCGCTCTCGCTCTCTGCTCCTCCAGGTATGATCCTGTTTGTTTGTTCCTTTGTAGGTTCTTAGTTTTCACTCAGTCATATTCACACACACAGATTCATGCATCCCTGCACTTTACATACACCTTACATTATGATACTTTCACACCTCATTCCTTTTTCTTTGTTTAAAGTTAATAGATTGGTTTACAATAAATAACCTTTTTGATTGGCCTATACTTGTTGTTCGTGTCCCCTCATTTTTGCCACAGGCTATGAGCCGGCCTGTGACATAGTATTGCTACCACTACTAATGAAAGTTGGTTGCAATTTCAGTTTAATCGATCAGAAAAGACAGAACAAATATTACAACAAATATTATGGTTAAACTCAAATATACTAATTGATAAAATGTATATATTTTTGGATAAAAAAATATAATCTTTGTAAATTATATCATAAATAGGACTGGTGAAGTTGTCACACATGCAGCTAACAATAATATATGGAAATGTCTGCACTACTCAAAATTACAACCAACGAATTGCAGAATTACCGCAAAAATGGAAGAGGCAAGTGGAAGGGGGAGAAAGTAAGGAACTTTTCTTTCAACCCTGCATTAAAGACCAACATTGGCAATAAAATATGTGATAAATAAAAAAGTATACCAATTCCATTTAAGTGCCAAAAAAAATACAATTGTGCCATGTAGATTGCAAAATAGTTGGGAAGAAATGTTTGATGTACCATGGCACATGGTTGATGAACCGATACACAAAACAAAGCTAGATTCAAGACTTTGTGGCAGGTAGCCTAGTGGTTAGAGCGTTGGGCCAGTAACTGAAAGGTAGCTGTATCAAATCCCCTAGCTGACAAGGTAAAAATCTGTCGTTCAGCCCCTGAACAAGGCAGTTCAGAAACCACTACTAAAGGAAACCAATAATAAGAAGATACTTTATTGGGCCAAGAAACACAAGCAATGGACATTTGATTGGTAAAAATCTATCCTTTAGTCTGATGAGTCCTAATTTGAAATTTTGGTTCCAACCGCCGTGTCTTTGTGAGACGCAGAGAAGGTGAATGAATGATCTCTAAATGTGTGGTTCACATCATGAAGAATGGAGTATGAGGTGTGGGGGTGCTTGCTGATGACACTCTCTGTAATTTATATCAGAATTTAAGGCACACTTAATAACCAGCATGGCTACCACAGCATTCTGCAGCGATGCGCCATCCCATCTGGTTTGCGCTTAGTGGGACTTTCATTTGTTTTTCAAAAGAACAATTACCCAAACACACCTCCAGGATGTGTAAGGGCTATTTGACCAAGAAGGAGAGTGATGGAGTGCTGTATCAGATGACCTGGCCTCCATAATCACCCAACCTCAACCCAATTGAGATGGTTTGGGATGGGTTGGACCGCAAAGTGAAGGAAAAGCAGCCAACAAGTGCTCAGCATATGTGGGTACTCCTTCATATGGAGTATATTTACATAAGATTTCAGACCCTTTACTTCAGGCCTGGGCAATTCCAGTCCTCAAGGCCATGATTGGTGTCACACTTTGCCCTCATGCCTAGCAAACACAGCGTATTTAAACTAATTGCATGTTTAACTGAAGATCATGTTTAGTTTATTATTGGAGTCAGGTGTGTTAGCTGGGGCTGGGGCAAAGGACTGGAGATGCCCAGGCCTGCTCTAACCAGTACTTTGTTGAAACACCTTTTAACAGCGATTACAGCCTCGAGTCTTCTTGGATATGACACTACAAGCTTGGCACACCTGATTTGGGGAGTTTCTCCCATTCTTCTCTGCAGATCCTCTAAAGCTCTGTCAGATTGGAAGGGGAGCGCTGCTGCACAGCTATTTTCAGATCTCTCCAGAGATGTTCAATCAGGTTCAAGTCCGGGCTCTGGCTGGGCCACTCAAGGACATGCAGAGACTTGTCCCGAACCACTCCTGTGTTGTCTTCGCTGTGTCCTTAGGGTCATTGTCCTGTTGGAAGGTGAACCTTAGCCCCAGTCTGAGGTCATGAGCACTCTGGAGCAGGTTTTCATCAAGGAACTCTCAGTTCAACTTTCCCTTGATCCTGAGTAGTCTCCCAGTCCCTGCCGCTGAAAAACATCCCCACATCATGATACTGCCACCACCATGTTTCACTGTGCCAGGTTTCCTGCAGACGTGATACTTGGCATTCAGGCCAGAGAGTTCAATATTGGTTTAATCAGACCAGAAAATCTTGTTTCTCATGGTCTGAGAGTCTTTGGATGCCTTTTGGAAAACTCCAAGCGGGCTGTCATGTGCCTTTTTACTGAGGAGCTTCCGTCTTGCCACTACCATAAAGGCCTGAAAGAAGGAGTGCTGCAGAGATGATTGTCCTTCTGGAAGGTTTTCCCATCGCCAGAGAAGAACTGGGGAGATCTGTCAGTGACCATCGGGTTCAATTTAAGAATGATGGAGGCCCACTATGTTCTTGGGGACCTTCAATGCTGCAGACATTTTTTGGTACCATTCCCCAGATCTGTGCCCCGACACAATCCTGTCTCGGAGCTCTACGGCAATTCCTTTGCTCTTGTGGCTTGGTTTTTGCTCTGACATGCACTGTCAACTGTGGGACTTGCTATAGACAGGTGTGTGCCTTTCCAAATCATGTCCAATCAATTGAATTTACCACAGGTGGACTCCAATCAAGTTGTAGAAACATCTCAAGGATGATCAATGGAAACAGGATGCACCTGAGCTCAATTTCGAGTCTCATAGCAAAGGGTCTGAATACCTATGTAAATAAAGTATTTCATTTTTTTCTTTTTAATACAATTGCAAACAACTTAAAACCTGTTTTCCTTTTGTCATTAAGGGGTATTGTGTGTAGATTGCTGAGGAAATCCATTTTAGAATAAGACTAACGTAGCAAAATGTGGAAAAAGTCAAGGGGTGTCAATACTTTCCGAAGGCACACTGTGTTTTATTTGAGTTACACATACAAGTGTTTTTTCAATGTATCTAGCAGTATGTGTCATACTGCATAACAAATCACAAAGATGTAAATATTGCATTAAAAATAAAACCAAGATACTAACCAGGTGGGAACAAGAGACTAGGTGGGAACAAGATACATGAAAACTCATATCTTGGAAGGAGTTTACTTCCAAGAGAATCTTAGATTTCAATACTGCAGCACAGTCTGCCGAAAGTCATTAAAAAATCAGATGCTTCTTCCCCACCTCCTTCACAATCAAATGCATATGGATTGTTGGAATTTGTTTCATAGTGAGGTGTGATGTGACAACTCTTTAGAATATTTCCTGTTTTAAATCATTTGTACTCATTTCCACCCCATCTTTGATGAAAACGGTAAAGGGCTCATTAAATGGCTTTTTACCTTGCCTCGTCGCGGAGCAAGGATAGTGGCCCTGCTAAATTACCATAGTATAAAAACATGGTCATTTCCCACTTCTAATTCCTATTCAGCATTTCAACTCTTCCGATTATCAGGCAATTTCATCTCAGGGCTACACAGATACCGGAGCAATACTAGGCTGTGTGTGTGTGTGTGCGCGCAGGGTGCTCAGTATATCACATTAGACAGGGTTGGAAGGTCAATTGAGTGTGATGTAGTGGTATATCTGCCTGAGTCAAGGGGAGATATCAAATCACATTTTATTGGTCACATACACGTGATTAACAGAGGTTATTGCGGCTGTAGCGAAATGCTTGTGCCTCTAGCGCCAACAGTGCAGTAATATCTAACAAATTACACAATATATACCCAATACACACAAATCTAAATAGGAATGAACTAAGACTATATACATATGGATGAGCGATGTCAGAGTGTAACAGACTAAGATACAGTAGAAAGGTACAGAAAAAACAGTATATACATTTGAGATGAGTAATGCAAGATATGTAAGCATTATTAAGGGAATGAGATGCCGTACAATAGTATAGAATACAGTATATACATATTAGATGAGTAATGCAAGATATGTAAACATTGTTAAGTGTCTAAGATACCGTAGAATAGCATAGAATACAGTATATACATATGAGATGAGTAATGTCATATGTAAATATTATTAAAGTGACTACTTTTCCATTCCTTAAAGTGGCCAGTGATTCATAGTCTATGCCTACAGGCCGCCTCTAATGTGCTAGTGATGGCTGTTTAACAGTCTGATGGCCTTGAGATAAAAGCTGTTTTTCAGTCTCTCAGTCCCACCTTTGATGCACCTGTACTGACCTCGCCTTCTGGATGATAGCGGGGTGAACAGGCAGTGACTTGGGTGGTTGATGTCCTTGATGATCTTTTTGGGTGCTGTAGCTGTTCTGGAGGGCGGGTAGTTTGCCCCTGGTAATGCGTTGGGCAGACCTCACCACCCTCTGGAGAGCCTTGCGGTTGAAGGTGGTGACACAGCCCGGCAGGATGCTCTCAATTGTGCATCTGTAAAATGTGTTAGGGTTTTTCAACCTTCCTGAGGTTGAAGAGGCTCTGTTGTGCCTTCTTCACCATACTGTCTGTGGGAGTGGTCCATTTCAGTTTTTCAATGATGTGTACGCCAAGAAACATGAAGCTTTCCACCTTCTCCACTGTGTCCCGTCGATGTAGATAGGGGGGCTGCACCCTCTGCTGTAGTTTGCCCCAGGGTAGCTGTTTAGGCCCCTTGCTTTTTTAAATTTTTACTAACGACATGCCACTGACTTTGAGTAAAGCCAGAGTGTCTATGTATGCGGATGACTCAACGCTATACACGTCAGCTAATACAGCAACTGAAATAACTGCAACACTCAACAAAGAGCTGAAGTTAGTTTCAGAAATGGTGGCAAGGAATAAGTTACCTCAAAATATTTAAAAAACTAAAAGCCTTGTACTTGGAACAAAACACTCACTAAACCCTAAACCTCAATGAAATCTTGTAATAAATAATGTGGAAATTAAGCAAGTTGAGATGACCAAACTGCTTGGAGTAACCCTAGATTGTAAACTGTCTTGGTCAAAACATATTGATGCAGTAGTAGCTAAGATGGGGAGAAGTCTGTCTATAATAAAGTGATGCTCTGCCTTCTTAACAACACTATCAACAAGGCAGCTCCTACAGGCCCTAGTTTTGTCGCACCTTGACTACTGTTCAGTCGTGTGGTCAGGTGCCACAAAAAAGAACTTACGGAAATTGCAATTGGAGGAGATATTGACTTCATCACTACTTTTATTTTTGAGAGGTATTGACATGTTGAATGCACCGAGTTGTCTGTCTAAACTACTGGCACACAGTCCGGACAGCCATGCATACCCCAAGTCCAGAACAGATTATGGCAGGCACACAGTACTACATAGAGCCATGACTACATGGAACTCTATATCACATCAAGTAACTGATGCAAGCAATAAAGTTAGATTTAAAAAACAGATAAAAAAAACACCTTATGGAACAGCAGGGACTGTTTGACACAGACACACACACACGCGTGCGCACATACACACACACACACACAATAACACACAATAACATACGCACTATACATACACATGGATTTAGTACTGTAGATACAGTATGTGGTAGTGGTGGAGTAGGGGCCTGAGGGCACACAGTGTGTTGTGAAATCTGTGAATGTATTGTAATGTTTTTGTCACGCCCTGACCCGAGATATTTCTGTTTTCTTTATATTTTGGTTAGGTCAGGGTGGCTACGCTAGTTTTTGTATTGTCTAGTTTTTTTTGTATGTCTAGGGTTTTGTAGGTCTAGGGGATTTTGTAATTCTATGTTGGCCTGATATGTTTCCCAATCAGATACAGCTGTTTATCATTGTCTCTGATTGGGATTCATATTTAGGTAGCCATTTCCCTTTGGTGTTTGTGGGATCTTGTTCTGTGTTTAGTTGCCTGTCTGCACTATTCATATTAGCTTCACGGTTAGTTTTGTCACGACGAACGTGACAGATTTTAAAGTGTTATAAACTGCATTATTTTAGCTGGACCCCAGAAAGAGTAGCTGCTGCTTTGGCACCAGCTAATGGGGATCCATAATAAATACAAATACACTTCCTTATGAACTCAGTCCCTGTATCCGTGTATTCATCTAGATTATAGTCTAAATTATTTTCACAAGCTACCCGGAACATATCCAAGTCCACGTGATCAAGACACTCCTCAAGCATGGATTCCGTTTGGTTAGACCAGTGTTGAACAGTATGAAGCACAGGCACTTCCTGTTTGAGTTTCTGGCTATAGGATGGGAGGAGCAAGATGGGGTAGTGGTCAGATTTGCCAAAAGGAGGGGGAGGGCCTTGTAATAATCCTGTAATAATCCTGTAAATTTGAATAGCAATGGTCAAGAGTCTTAGTAGCGCGAGTAGGACTACCAATATGTTGGTAGAATTTCATCAGCCTCAGATTTGCTTTGTTAAAATCCCCAGCTACAATAAATGCATCCTCGGGATACTGTATGTGGTTTCCAGTTTGCATAAAGTCCAGTGAAGTTCTTTGAGGGCCATCAACGTTTCAGCTTAATGTGGGATGTAAACGGCCGTGGCAATGACGGAGGAGAATTCCCTTGGGAGATAATATGGTCGGCATTTGATTGTGAGGCATTCTAGGTCAGGTGAACAAAATTACATGAGTTCCTGTATGTTCCTAGAATTACGCCATGAGTCGTTAATCATGAAACACATACCCCTGCCCTTCTGCTTCCCGGAGAGATATTTATTCCTGTCTGCGCAATGTACTGAGAATCCTACTGGCTTTACTGACTCTGACAGAGTATGCCGGGAGAACCATGTTTCCATTAAACAAAGTATTTTACAGGCTCCGATGTCTCTCTGGAAAGAAATCCTTGCTCTAAGCTCATCAACTAAATTATCCAAAGACTGAACATTAGCGAGTAATATACTTGGAAGCGGTGGGTGGTGTTCTCGCTTCCTATGTTGAACCAGCAAGCCGTCTAAAGGAGTGCCTCTCCTCCACCGGCGATGTTTTGGGTCAGCTTCTGGAATAAGTTCAATTGCTCTGGAGAGAGTCGAACAAAGGATCTGCTTCAGGGAAGTTGTATTCCTGGTCGTAATGCTGGTATTTCTGGTGAGTTACCGCCGCTCTAATATGCAATAGTTCTTCCCGGCTGTATGCAATGACACAAAACATTTCCTGAGCTAATAACGTAAAAAATAGTACATAAAAAAAAATCCTGCAAAGTTTTCTAAGAGCTAGTCGCAATGCTGCCATCTCCGCCAGAGCCCAAATCTTCTGGGGGCTCTATCCCACAGTAGAGTCGGAGTGTTTTAATATCAGTAAGATTGTTAAAATGTTCTTTACAGCCCCTAGCTGAAGGCTGTTTGCCACTACTTCATGGCATGTTCTGCACTGAAAATACAGCAGAATAAAACCTTAGTCATCAAACCCGTTGTTGTGTCCCTAGTCTAATGGGATGCATATATCTAATGTCTGAGCCCTGTCCAACTAAAATCATGACCCTTGTGAACAGTGTGCAGTGTCAGGGGATGCCCCCCAAAATAGTTGTAGCTGTTAGAAAACAGCACTCTCTTACGTAATACAGCCACCTTCCTTGTTTAATTATGCCCTGACACTTAGTGCCTCAATGACTAATGTTGATTGGAATCCCTATGCCTGGTTAATTATTATCTTATTAAAAGTCATGTCTTAGCCAAACAAATTGCAACCCTCTTACAATATTACCTTACTTACAATATCTGAACAGCATGGGATATTAGGTGAGAAGGAACATCTCCAATAAGAAAACTCGCTACGGTGATGACAACTAGGTGATTCACTTCAGATAGAATGATTATAGAATTCTTTATTATATGAGGATATGCTTTCCCATGCATTAAATGAAACTGAGACAGTAAACGACTCCACCAATGCAACAGACACCAGGTTCAAGATCTGTATTATCACATCTTCAATGTACCACATCAAAATAAATACAAATAATAAACCAAAATGAGTCGTGCACCAACCATGTCCAAATTACTTGCAAGCTTGTTTAACACCGTTGGTGCGCGTTGGAGCTCAAAAAAATGACGACAGACATAAAGTCCCGAAGCACCCCATCTATGTAGTCACTCACTTCTCGTAGATATTTTCTCAGCGAAGTATAGCAGTTCTGTGCAGGGGTCCTCACAAGATCCACAGCAAGCACAGCTATCAATGCAGATAGTACTCCTTAGCAGCAACAGATCTCCCATGGAAACATGAACTCGTTAATCTTCCACAAGCAATTCTCTCCAGGTCTCGCACAATGCTAGACTAACCGTGAGGCTGTCAAATACCTCCACCATGAGACAGAAGCTTCAGTCTCTACTAAGTCTTTCTTAACAAATTAATAATACTCTCTTATAAAATAAAATCAGTATTTCCCTTCAAAACTCAGTAGGTATGGGTTTTGTACTATTTTCATTGTCTTCTTTTGTTGTTTTTCTTCACCAACACTGATGCCTCTGCATCTTTCTTTCTTTCCAAACCCCCTCTTTTTTCCCCAGGCCTCCTGTTAACCAGGTCAACTCTCCCATTGGCCACAACATAACAAGCTACCTCATTGGTATAAACTTAAACTTAAAAGTAAACCAACCTATTCACTTGTACATTTAAATAAATATTTATTCAAAAGAAAGGTATTGATAACATTAAAATTCAGGAGCAATTCGATCACTTTTTAATCTAATACCAATTAATTATAACAAATGAACTCTATACTTGTTAAAACCAAGGGTATTACAAATGTATGAACTGCATTACACTTAAAAACGATTTCCACTACCACCATGGATTTCTATATGGCTAGCTACTGTATACTATCAGTTTATACGAACGGCAGTTAGAATGTAGGATTTAGCAGACCTTTTTTCTAAACCAGATAACGACAAATTCCAAATATTGTGTAGCCAAACATATGGCCCCCTAGTCCTCTAGCAGTGCACTATGTAGGGAATAGGGTGCCCTTTTGGACACAGCCCCAGGCTGACAGATGGAGATGTTTGGATATTGTTATTCTATATGTCAGATTGTAGATTGAACCATTTATTTTTAATACTGGACACTTCACACCATTTAATGAGCTATTCCATAAACAGGACATACCTATAGTATGTTGGTTGGCCCACAGGACTCATAAACAGTGACAGGCAGTGTTGACTTTGGGTTCATGGTCAAATCTGGTGTCTCTTGTCATTCCTCTTCCCAACGTCCAAGGCCATTTTGCATTGTCATTTGTTTTCTTTATGTCTGTTTGTGTGGTAATCTCGAGTATCCAGCCTCTCTAGTCGTATCAGCAGTCACCACTGGTCTCAGGCTGCTTCTGCAGAGGAGGCCAAATGTTTCTTCTTATCACTGGCTAGTGTCAGACCTCAGGGAGCCACCCCAGCTCTGTCAGACACCAAGACCAGAGACAGGACATCACAGGACTAATCAGTTGAAATACAGCCCATTTCTGTCCAACTCTCAAAAGACATTCTAGATTGTATTAGGCAAACAAAGCTGTCCTTCACTGTAGGGAATCAAAACCTAAACAAACCTTGAAACAAGATCAGTGGTGCATTGAGGCTGGCAGGGCCGTACTTTCAGAATGTGCTGCAGGTGCTGTTTGTAAGGCTAACAATGACAGCATACAAGCAAGTAGATAGGACTCACAGCACAGAAGCCTCAAGGCTGAGACTGCATTTTCCTCAACACAATAGAGGATTTACATTTTGGCATTCTGAAGAGGGACCTTCATAGCTGCGTGGATCTGCGAGAAGTGATTAGCGTGTGCATATGTGGCAGGTAGAGCCTACTAAGTGACATGTCGATTTGCATTTGAGCAAGGCACTTAAGCCTAATTAATCCTGTTGGTCGCTCTGGATAAAAAAAAAATGACTGAAATGGAAGTGTGTGTATCACTATATGAATCCCAAAGTCTTTAACTGCCACAACATACAGTAAAATCGAAGCCATATGGAGATACAGTATCTTCACTGGAGACTTTCTGAGCACCAGAAGGAGAAAGTATTTTTTTAAACACAGCAACGGTGCTATTAACTCTGAAGACTCAATATGTTTTATACATTGTAGTCTTTCACAATCATGAAGGGTCGGGCTCTCACAGCTTGAGTTAGAACATCAGATAGGGTCAAACTTTTCTTAGTATCAGTAACAAAAAGTAAGCGAACCCACAGCTACTTACCCTGAAGACAGTATTTCTGCTTATACATTTCGGCCTTTCACAACGGGGCTAGGCTGTCACAGCTTGAGTTGGAACACCAGCTGGGGCCATGTTGGTAATGGACCAATCATAGTGGGTACAAACATAATTATTGTGCATCAGTGGAGGGAACTACTGTGCTGTGCTGTGTTGTGTCTGCTACCACGTCAACTTCCATGGTATGATTGTAACGATACCAGTATCATTGCAATGGTGCCAGGAAAATAACGAGTACGTGCCAGGAAAGTAACCTCTCCCTCAATGTCAACAAATCGAAGGAGCTGATTGTGGACTACAGGAGACAGCAGAGAGCACACCCCCACCCACATTGTCGGCGCCACAGTGGAGATGGTCAAAAGCATGTCAAAAAAGAGAATACATATCAAACTTAACTCTATGGTCCTCTAAGAACCTAAGTCAAATATGTTGTACTATAGCTTGGAATATAAACAAATCCGACACTTTCTGACAATAGAAAACATTTTGTTTCCAAGGTGTGGACCATTTTCTTCTGGAAATTTAGTCTGATTCATGTTGGGTTTCCTTAGTATAATACTTCCGGGAATTAAAAAAAGAAAAAGTATAATTTTCCAACAATCCAGAATTAAGATTAAAACAATCACAAAATAAATAGAAATAGTGAGACAAGGAATAGATACGGTACATAGTGAATAACAATAACGAGTAAAAGTAACATGGCTATATACAGGGAGTGTCTGTGCTGATTTGATTTGCAGAGGTACAAGGTAGTTCAAGTAGCTATGTACATATAGGTAGGGGTAATGTGACTAGGCAACAGAATAGATAAACAGTAGCAGCAGCGTATGTGGTGAGTGTGAAAGTGTCTGTGGCATCAGTATGCATGTGTGCGTTTTTTAAAAACCTTTATTTAACTAGGCAAGTCCGTTAAGAACAAATTCTTATTTACAATGACATATGGGATAGGCCCAATACAGGGTTATATCAGGGTAGAGTAGTGGCTAATCTTATTTAAGTTGCATTAGTAGAGAGAACGAACATGCTGTGCTGTGCCTGTTACCATATTAATCTCTTTGGGATAGAGCAGGGTTTGACCAGGCTGAGTAGGGGCTAATGTTATCGATGTGACGTTAGTAGAGAGCAACATTATGGACTAAACGTTCAAATTCTTTTGCTGCAGGATTCATTTGCTGAGACTATATAGGTCCAATTAAGATTCATCATCTGTAGGTAAAAGGTCTTCCTGTCCTCAGGTTTATAATTCAACTCATCAGGAAGGGTCATTACAGGAAGGGTCATTACAGGAAGGGTCATTACAGAAAGGGTCATTACAGGAAGGGTCATTACAGGAAGGGTCATTACAGGAAGGGTCATATCCCAAAGGACTCTCCTTACACTTAAGAGAGCTGGCTGTTTCTGGGAGAAGGAAGGAGCGAGAGGAGAGAAGGGGAGAAGGAAGGAGCGAGAGGAGAGAAGGGGAGAAGGAAGGAGCGAGAGGAGAGAAGTGGAGAAGGAAGGAGCGAGAGGAGAGAAGTGGAGAAGGAAGGAGTGAGAGGGGAGAAGGAAGGAGCAAGAGGAGAGAAGGGGAGAAGGAGAAAGAGAAATGCAGCTACTGTCTGAGACTGACCTGCTTTGACACTTTGGATTCTCCCTGAATGACTTGTCAACTTACTGGATTTGTAGCCCCCCGTGCATGTGTGTGAGTGTGTATGCATCCATGTCTGCATGTGTGTAGATTGCAAACCTTGTCAGCAGAAATGTCCAATACCATGCATTCATCCAGAAATAAAGAACTAAAACCTGATATTAATTCTCCCCGGCTTTACCCAACACACCTCTCTGAAGACTGGGATAACACTTTACAGATACAATCTTGTCAGGGAAAAACTCTTATTGATCTATATTCTACAGCCCCACAGCTGTTTCTGCTCCAGTATTGTGGCTGTATCTGTCTCCCTGATATGAAATCAGAAGACCCATTAGTGGTGATGAGTTAGTTTAGAAGAGATGCTTGATCCAGGTAGTACACTGTCCAGCAGCAGATGTTACTGAACCTTCTTTATTGTGGTGCTGACTTCATTATTGTATTATTCTACTGTTTCACTGTTATGGTTGTTTCTCTGTTATGGTTGTGTTTTTCTGTTATGGTTGTTTTTCTGTTATGGTTGTTTCTCTGTTATGGTTGTGTTTCTCTGTTATAGTTGTTTCTCTGTTATGGTTGTTTCTCTGTTATGGTTGTTTCTCTGTTATGGTTGTTTCTCTGTTATAGTTGTTTCTCTGTTATAGTTGTTTCTCTGTTATGGTTGTTTCTCTGTTATGGTTGTTTTTCTCTTCTGGTTGTTTCTCTGTTATGGTTGTTTCTCTGTTATGGTTGTTTCTCTGTTATGGTTGTTTCTCTCGTATGGCTCTTTCTCTGTTATGGTTGTGTTTCTCTGTTATGGTTGTTTCTCTGTTATGGTTGTTTTTCTCGTATGGCTGTTTCTCTGTTATGGTTGTGTTTATCTGTTATGGTTGTTTCTCTGTTATAGTTGTTTCTCTGTTATGGTTGTTTCTCTGTTATGGTTGTTTTTCTCGTATGGCTGTTTCTCTGTTATGGTTGTGTTTATCTGTTATGGTTGTGTTTATCTGTTATGGTTGTGTTTATCTGTTATGGTTGTTTCTCTGTTATGGTTGTTTCTCTGTTATGGTTGTTTCTCTGTCATAGTTGTTTCTCTGTTATGGTTGTTTTTCTCTTATGGTTGTTTCTCTGTTATAGTTGTTTCTCTGTTATGGTTGTTTCTCTGTTATAGTTGTTTCTCTATTATAGTTGTTTCTCTGTTATGGTTGTGTTTTTCTCTGTTATGGTTTTTTCTCTGTTATAGTTGTTTTTCTCTGTTATAGTTGTTTCTCTGTTATGGTTGTGTTTATCTGTTATGGTTGTGTTTATCTGTTATGGTTGTGTTTATCTGTTATGGTTGTTTCTCTGTTATGGTTGTTTCTCTGTTATGGTTGTTTCTCTGTCATAGTTGTTTCTCTGTTATGGTTGTTTTTCTCTTATGGTTGTTTCTCTGTTATAGTTGTTTCTCTGTTATGGTTGTTTCTCTGTTATAGTTGTTTCTCTATTATAGTTGTTTCTCTGTTATGGTTGTGTTTTTCTCTGTTATGGTTTTTTCTCTGTTATGGTTGTTTCTCTGTTATAGTTGTTTCTCTGTTATGGTTGTTTCTCTGTTATGGTTGTTTTTCTCGTATGGCTGTTTCTCTGTTATGGTTGTGTTTATCTGTTATGGTTGTGTTTATCTGTTATGGTTGTGTTTATCTGTTATGGTTGTTTCTCTGTTATGGTTGTTTCTCTGTTATGGTTGTTTCTCTGTCATAGTTGTTTCTCTGTTATGGTTGTTTTTCTCTTATGGTTGTTTCTCTGTTATAGTTGTTTCTCTGTTATGGTTGTTTCTCTGTTATAGTTGTTTCTCTATTATAGTTGTTTCTCTGTTATGGTTGTGTTTTTCTCTGTTATGGTTTTTTCTCTGTTATAGTTGTTTTTCTCTGTTATAGTTGTTTCTCTGTTATGGTTGTTTTTCTCTGTTATAGTTGTTTCTCTGTTATGGATGTTTCTCTGTTATAGTTGTTTCTCTGTTATAGTTGTTTCTCTGTTATGGTTGTTTTTCTCTGTTATGGTTGTTTCTCTGTTATGGTTATTTCTCTGTTATGGTTGTTTCTCTTCTTCCACTTCTCAGAGATGGCGAGTCCCTCATATTTCCTTCCAGGCACTGACATTTCCTTTGTAAATGAGCAGGATACTTCAGAGAGAGCGGGAGGAGAGTGTAATAAGGCAGAACCAATACCGACCGCCTTATGAAGTAACATTTAAAATTGCGTATTTAAAAATATTTATTTTGTGGTATCCAATTAGTAGTTACCGTCTTGTCTCATCGCTGCAACTCCCGTACGGACTTGGGAGAGGCGAAGGTCAAGAGCCGTGAGTCCTCCGAAACACAACCCAACCACACCATACTGCATCTTGACACAATGCCCACTTTAACCTGGAAGCCAGTCGCACCAATGTGTCAGAGGAAACACTATACACCTGGCAACTGTGTCAGCGTGGACTGCGCCCAGCCCAACACAGGAGTCACTAGGGCACAATGGGACAAGGACATCCTTGTGGGACAAGGAAACCCGCCACTAATTCAGACGCTGGGCCAATTGTGGGCCGCCCACGTGCCTCCCAGTTGCAGCCGGCTGCGACAGAGCCTAGACTCAAACCCAGAATCTCTAGAGGAACAGCTAGCACTGCGACGCAGTGCCTTAGACCACTGCGCCACTCGGGAGGCCTGAAATTGTGTTTTATACATTAGATAAAAGCCGAGACACAGAGCTACAAAATGGTATATCATACACTGTAATTGAGGAGTAGTGGAAAAGTAATTCTGCTTTGAAAGTTAATATTGTAAACCCACTTTTAAGAAAATTGCCTTGAATGTTTTAGTATTGTACTGGAGAGCTCTTCTTTGTCTACCCCCATTCAACATTGTTCACACCCTCTTAAGCTTAAGCCCCACCCAAACTCTGACCATTTTACTAGCTCTAGCAGAGTTGGTTAGGCTTTTTTCATGTTATCCATGGCTTTGGTGACTGTATCTGCTGGCAACAATTTAATTATGCTTCTTTTGTCGACGTTAACTGAGACTGGCCATATTCAACGGGTGTTGAGCGTTCGTAAGTTCATCAGTTATTCTGCGCTCTGTCACTCAGACGAGAGTGCTCTGAAATCGGAGTAGATGGCCAGACTAAATTTGCAAACGCACACGAAATGGTTACTTGCATAGTGGAGTATACAAGTTAAACAATTTAAAGGCAATGCTACCAAATACTAATTTAGTGTATGTAAACTTCTGACCCACTGGAAATGTGATGATAGAAATAAAAGCTGAAATAAATCACTCTACTATTATTCTGACATTTCACTTTTTGAAACTAAAGTGATGATCCTAACTAACCTAAGACAGTGAATTGTTACTAGGATTAAATGTCAGGAATTGTGAAAAACTGAATTTAAATGTATTTGGCTAAGATGTATGTAAACTTCCGACTTCAACTGTATATTAATATGAGCTATTTTCAGCCCTTTCCTGGGTAGCTTATCAGAGAGAGACATAATATTGACAACGCAAGAGAAAAAATATATACATTCAGCATTAATCAATTGGTGTGTGTGTGTGTGTGCTGAGGGGTTGAGGCTACGAACCCATAGGCCTGGCTCTCTCATCCCTTCCAGGCTTCTGGGAGGGAGGGTGGACAATGAGTCTGTTGTAGTGGATGTACGCAATGTTCCCAAGCGCTCTGGCAGCTTTCATGGCTGGGATCAGTTCCTTCCTCTTCTGGCACACAGCTTCAGGATAGTCCTCGTTGAGGAAAATATATGTTCCTCTCAAGTTCTTGGCTCTTTCCAGAACAGCTACATTGTCCTTGAACCTCAGGAACCACTATCGGCCTGGGCCTATCACCTGGGCCGGTGGTGGGTTTTCCAGTCCTATGGCGCGCTCAACTTCAATCTTCCTGTGGTCCATCTTCAATTTCTCAGAGATCATTTCCCTCACTTTGTCCTCAGACTAGATTTTGCTCGCCTCAAGTAGAGTATATTGTGATAAATTGCAGGCCACACTACTTGCTTAGAGAGTTTTCAGCTATACTTTTCGTGGCTGTTTATTTACCACCACAGACAGATGCTGGCACTAAGACCGCACTCAGTCAGCTGTATAAGGAAATAAGCAAACAGGAAACCACTCACCCAGAGGCGGCGCTCCTAGTGGCCGGGGACTTTAATGCAAGGAAACTGAAATCAGTTCTACCAAATCTCTATCAACATGTTAAATGTGCAACCAGAGGGAAAAAATAATCTAGATCAACTGAACTCCACACACAGAGACGCATACAAAGCTCTCCCTCACCCTCAACTTGGTAAATCCGACCACAACTCTATCCTCCTGATTCCTGCTTACAAGCAAAAAGGAAAGCAGGAAGCACCAGTGACTCAGTCTATAAAACAGTGGTCAGATGAAGACCCGTAGCACTCACGTCCGTAGCCATGGAGTTCTTTGAAAGGCTGGTCATGGCTCACATCAACACCATTATCCCAGAAACCCTAGACCCACTCCAATTTGCATACCGCCCAAGCAGATCCACAGATGATGCAATCTCTATTGCACTCCACACTGCCCTTTCCCACCTGGACAAAAGGAACACTTATGTGAGAATGCTATTTAATGACTACAGCTCAGCGTTCAACCCCATAGTACCCTCAAAGCTCATCACTAAGCTAAGGATTCTGGGACTAAACACCTCCCTCCGCAACTGGATCCTGGACTTCCTGATGGGCCGCCCCCAGTTGGTGAGGGTAGGTAGCAACACAACTGCCACGCTGATCCTCAACATTGGAGCTCCCCAGGTGTGCGTGCTCAGTCCCCTCCTGTACTCTGTGTTCACCCACGACTGCATGACCAGGCACGACTCCAACACCATCATTAAGTTTGCAAACGACACAACAGTGGTAGGCCTGATCACCGTCAACGACGAGACAGCCTATAGGGAGGAGGTCAGAGATCTGGCCGGGTGGTGTCAGAATAACAACCTATCCCTCAACATAACCAAGACTAAGGAGATGATTGTGGACTACAGGAAAAGGAGGACTGAGCATGCCCCCATTCTCATCGACGGGGCTGTAGTGGAGCAGGTTGAGAGCTTCAAGTTCATTGGTGTCCACATCAACAACAAACTAGAATGGTCCAAACACCAAGACAGTCGTGAAGAGGGCACGATAAAGCCTATTCCCCCTCAGGAAACTAAAAAGATTTGGCATGGGTCCTGAGATCCTCAAAAGGTTCTACAGCTGCAACATCGAGAGCATCACTGCCTGGTACGGCAAGTCATGGACTGTTCTCTCTACTACCGCATGGCAAGCGGTACCGGAGTGCCAAGTCTATAGGACAAAAAGGCTTCTCAATAGTTGACTCCTGAACAGGTAATCAAATGGCTACCCAGACTATTTGCATTGTGTGCTCCCCCCAACCCCACTTTTTACGCTGCTGCTACTCTCTGTTTGTCATATATGCATAGTCACTTTAACTATACACTGTACATACTACCTCAATTGGGCCGACCAACCAGTGCTCCCGCACATTGGCTAACCAGGCTATCTGCATTGTGTCGAGCCACCCACCACCCGCCAAACCCTCTTTTACGCTTCTGCTACTCTCTGTTCATCATATATGCATAGTCACTTTAAACTTTAACCATATCTATGTCGCCTCGCTACTTTTATAGCATCGCTACTGTATATAGCCTGTCTTTTTACTGTTGTTTTATTTCTTTACTTACCTATTGCTCACCTGATACAGGCTCTAACCAGTGCAAAGAATGTAAGTAAGCATTTCACTGTAAGGTTGGTTCACTGTAAGGCACCTGTTGTATTCGGCGCACGTGACAAATAAACTTTGATTTGATTTGACTCCATCCAGGTCTCATGTGGAGATTCTGAAATTCCGTCCACAACAATGTTGCTTTGATTGTCCCTCGAGATCTGATTTATCTGTCATTGTAATCATGGATTGACACACAGAACTGATCTCCTCTTTCAATGACTTACAGATTGCTGTCATCTTGCCGTCCTCCTGTTTCAACTCGTCGAGCTGACCTTGTTGTGAATTGTTAGATATTACTGCACTGTTGGAGCTAGGAACACAAGCATTTCGCTACACCCTCAATAACGTCTGCTAAATATGTGTGTGACCAATAAAGTTTAAAATTTTTTTTTTTTATAAACTTTACGCCAAATAAGCCTCACACATTGTCTGCTTCACAAATTGCATCCCATTCCCTTTATAGTGCACTACTTTTGACCATGGCCCAAAGGGTACATATGCACCAGTAATCCCTGTGCCAATTCAAATCATACTAAGTTTACTCAAATATAGTTGAAGTACTGTCACGAATCCCGCCGAAGATGGTGCCTCTTCCTGTTCGGGTGGCGCTCGGCGGTCGTCGTCGCCGGCCTACTAGCTGCCACCGATCCCCTTTTCTGTTTCAGTTAGTTGTGTCTGATTAGTTGCACCTGTTTTGTGTTTAGGTTTTGGTTGTGGGCTATTTAAACCCAGTAGGCCCGCCGGCTTTTATGCGGGCTTGTTTTTCTGTTTATGGTGTGTGGTTATTTTGTGGTATTCATTTTTCCGATCAGTTTCGTACTGTTTGTTTGGACTGGGTCTTTACAGGCCCTTGTGTGTGTGGCGTGACCGTCTCTCTGTTTTTTTGGAAAATAAAGATCCACATCTTTTTGAACTACCCTGCGCCTGACTCCTCCACCCACTACTTATAGAAGCCGTGACAAGTACTACTTAAGTCATGTTTTGAGGTATCTGTACTTCACTATTTGCGTTTTTTTGACAACTTTTACTCCACTTCATTCCTAAAGAAAATAATGTACTTTTTACTCCATACATTTTCCCTGGCACACAAAAGTACTTGTTACATTTTGAATGCTTAGCAGGACAGGAAAATGGTCCAATTCACACACTTATCAAGAGAACATCCCTGGTCATCCCTACAGCCTCTGATCTGGCAGATTCACTAAACACAAATGCTTAGTTTGTAAATGATTGTCTGTGTTGTAGTGTGCTGCTGGCTATCCTTAACTGTACAAAACAATAAAAATCTGGTTTTCTTAATCTAAGGAATTTGAAATGATTTATACTTTTACTTTTGATACTTAAGTATATTTAAAACCAAATACTTTTAGACTTTTACTTAAGTAGTATGTTTCTGGGTGACTTTCACTTTTACTAGAGTCATTTTCCATTAAGGTATCTTTACTTTTACTCAAGTATGACAATTGGGTACTTTTTACACCACTGTGAAGAAGCCAGTTGTTGAGGGCTTCTTGGTCATGAAATGTTTGCATCCTAATAAGTGATATTCGTCACACCAATTAGAAAGAGCACAAGCCACTCTACATCTACATCCAGACTTAACTCAATAGTGCTACAGTCCCCCCTGACAATGTCCACTGGTTAAGGCTTTTAGTGTGGAATGTAGTGTACCCTTAAACATATTCGGTATTCTGATTTTCTTCGTGGAAGAGAAGTGTTATGGGGAAAGGTTGACTTTAATTGAATTGACAACTGATACGCAACTGGCAATTGGTGATGTGTCACAATACAATGTCCCTGACATACACAATCAGTAGAGTAAGTGGAAAAACATGACAAGTATCTCATAAATTACGAAATTGTGAACAGTTATCTCAGATTTCGAGCTTTGCCTGAGAGGGACAGAATCCAGAAGGGAGTTATCATGCAGTTGGCATCTGTCTATGTAGTTCAGCCTGAGTGAAACAATGTAATAGCTGTATCGTAGATTATCATCGAGGGTGATAGAGAGGAGAGAGATAGAGGGTGGGAGAGATTAAGACACTGAGGATGAGAGTATGGAGAGTGCATTCACCACAAATGTTTGCTCCCATCTTGCTTGATGATCGTTCATTGATCTCATGCTCAATTAGAACTCTTCAATACCATTATTATCACATTATCATTACCAAAAACATTGGTTACTTTCAGTTGAGTGAACCTTTCTATTAGGAAAAATCTATGCCTCTTGTCTCCATGGTTACACTTCATGAATCTAATGATTATAAGTACCCTTTATTACACAGTTTACATGCTAATAGTTTTCTGCTCTCGGTGGTGATCAAATATTAATGGTTGAATGATGTTTCTCCTCCTTTCAACAGTGGTTACTGTGAAATGATAATCATTATTTACATTGAACAAAAATATAAATGCAACATGATCAATTTCAAAGATTTTACTGAGCTACAGTCAACATAAGGAAATCCGTCAATTCAAATCAATTCATGGATTTCACGTCCGGTCATAGATACCTTAAATAAAAAAGTAGGGGTGTGGATCAGAATCAGTCAGTCAATATCTGATGTGCTTAATGGGTGACATGTTTGGTGAGTAGGCAGTCTAAGGAAGAACTGGGAAATGCTCAGCTTTCAGCAATTGTGTCAGATCATTATGACATGGGGCCATGCATTATCCTGCTGAAACATGAAGTGATGGTGGCAGATGAATGGCACGACAATGGGCCTCAGGATCTTGTTACAGTATCTCTGTGAATTTAAATTGCCATCAATTTGTGTTCAATTGTGTTCAATTTGAATTGTGTTCGTTGTCCATAGCCTATTCCTGCCCATACCATAACTTGTCACTCTGTTCCAGTGGTGATTTTAACCTTTCTGATCTCCCCATCCCGGATCCGGGATCGTGAATACACTCAAGCTCATTACCATAACGCAACGTTAACTATTCATGAAAATCGCAAATGAAATGAAATAAATATGCTAGCTCTCAAGCTTAGCCTTTTGTTAACAACACTATCATCTCAGATTTTCAAAATATGCTTCTCAACCATTGCAAAACAAGCATTTGTGTAACAGTATTGATGGCTAACGTAGCATTTAGCGTAGCATTTAGCATTAGCATTCAGCTGGCAACATTTACACAAAAAAACAGAAAAGCATTCAAAAAAATAATTTACCTTTGAAGAACTTCAGATGTTTTCAATGAGGAGACTCTCAGATAGCAAATGTTCAGTTTTTCCTGAAAGATTATTTGTTTAGGACAAATCGCTCAGTTTTCTGCGTCACGTTTAGCTACGAAAAAAACCCTGTATCCAGGATTGTGTAAATCTATCAGCAAGCTCATTAGCATAACACAACGTTAACTATTTATGAAATTGGCTAATGAAATGAAATTAATCTATTTGCTCTCAAGCTTAGCCTTTTGTTAACAACACTGTCATCTCAGATTTTCTAAATATGCTTTTGAACCATAGCTAAAGTATTAAGCATTTGTGTAAGAGTATTGATAGCCAAGCATTGCATTAAGCCTAGCATTCAGCATGCAACATTTTCCACAAAAAACCATAAAAGCATTCAAATAAAATAATTTACCTTTGAAGAACTTCAGATGTTTTCAATGAGGAGACTCTGTTAGATAGCAAATGTTCCGTTTTTACAAAAAAATATTATTTGTGTCGACTAATCACTCCGTTTTGTTCATCACGTTTGGGTAAGAAAAAAAAAAGAAAAAAAAGTCATTAAAACGCGAACTTTTTTCCAAATTAACTCCATAATATCGACAGAAACATGGCAAACGATGTTTAGAATCAATCCTCAAGGTGTTTTTCACATATCTATCGACGATAAAATCCATCGTGGCAGTTTACTTTCAATTCTGAAGAAATGGAACGCGCATGGACTTACTGATTACGCACACAGGACACCGGGCGGGACACCAGGTAAATGTAGTCTCTTATGGTCAATCTTCCAATGATATGCCTACAAACACGTCACAATGCTGCAGACACCTCGGGGAATATACAGAAAGCGCAGGCTCATTCTTGTCGCATTCACAGCCATATAAGGAGAGATTGGAACACAGCGCCTTCAGAATCCGGGGCATTTCCTGTATGAAACATCATCTTGGTTTCGCCTGTTGCATTAGTTCTGGGGCACGCACAGATAATATCTTTGCAGTTTTGGAGACGTCAGAGTTGTGTCTTTCCAAGGCTGTCAATTCCATGCATAGTCGAGCATCTTTTCGTGACAAAATATTGCGCTTAAAACGGGCATGTCTTTTTATCCAATAATGACACAGCGCCCCTATAGGTTCAAGAGGTTAACATGTATCTTGATGTATCCCAGCAAAGCCACTACACAACACAACACGAAACAATACATCAATTGCACTATAACGGTGACAAACGGAGCCCACAAACTGTTAGGGCCTGTTAGAGTCCCAACACCTGCTACACCTGGCTATCAGCGGAGCCTTCTGACTCTTCTGAGCCTTTTTATTTCTCTATTTGGTTAGGTCTGGGTGTGATTTGGGTGGGAATTCTAGTTTTCCTATTTCTTTGTTTGGCCTGGTATGGTTCCCAATCAGAGGCAGCTGTCTATCGTTGTCTCTGATTGGGGATCATACTTAGGCAGCCTTTTTTCTCCCTTTAGTTTGTGGGATCTTGATTTTGTATAGGTGCTGTGTAGCCTGCAGAACTTTACGTTCATTTTGTATTTTGTTGTTTTTCGGTGTTCATTTTAAATGAAGTAAGATGTTCGCCTACCATTCTGCACCTTGGTCTAATTCATCCAACGAACGTAACAGAAGATCCCACCACAAGAGGACCAAGCAGCTTTGCCAGGAGGAGCAGGGATCCTGGGCCCAGCGCTCCTGGTCTTCAGTACGCCTCCTCGGTCCAGGATATCCTGTGCCGGTTCTACGCACTGTGTCGCCAGTGCTCCTTCACAGCCCAGTGCGTCCTGTGCCAGTGCCCCGCACTTGCCAGGCTAAAGTGAGCATCCAGCCAGGACGCGTTGTGCCAGCTCTACACTCCAGACCTCCAGTGTGTCTCCACGGTCCAGTATATCCTGCGAAGGCTCTATGCACTGTGTTCCAAGCGCGCCTCCACAGTCCAATACATCCTGTGCCTCCTCCCCACACTCGCTCTGAGGTGCGTGTCACCAGCCCGGTGCCACCAGTACCAGCCTCACTGAGAGATGTAAAAATAGTATCCATGAGTCTGTCGGACTCTTGGTAAGTATTTTTTTTCCCTCCAAATTCCAAAGTATCCCTTTAAGTTGTCAAAGTTTGACATGCAAGGCAGTATAGCAAGGTAATGGTGCTTTTGATCAAAAGGTGATCTCAGCTCAAGCTTTATCATAGTGCCCCTTGTCACTGTCACTAATTAGCGAGGTTTCACTTTCACTTTAGTGAAAATAAAATACAATCCGCAGCTATCATTCAGCAGCCTGAAGTCTAAAGCCGTTAGTGCTGAATGGTGAGGAGAGAAAATGAGGGTGTGATGGGGTTCAAAGGAACAGGCCATTACTTTGATAGGGACCGAGTGGTCACTGTAATTAAGGCAATGGGGGGGGGGGGGGGGGGCTCCTGCTGTTGAGGGGTGTGGGGCTCCTGCTGTTGAGGGGGGAGACACACACACAGAGAGAGAGGAGAAGCAGTCCGGTAATAATGTTCCTTCCCTCTGGTCTCAGGGTGCTGGATGATCTAATGGGGCTTTCAGCCAGAGTTTCAGCCCTGATTCGTCCCAAATGCAGGTACGCTAATGACTGCAATTAAGGAATGATGGAAGGGAGCGTAGGAAGTGGCTCCTGCGTACTGCTTGTATGAAAAAATAGCAGTGAGTGGCTATTAACAGTCTAGACTGGGTTGAAGACTTGAGGCAGTACTGTTTGTACTCTAGCTCTTTCCTGTCTCCTGCTAGGTTTCCCCCCTCATCACCCTATGTACTGTCGCTAATGAAAGTCTACACACCCCTTGCACAGTCTTCACATTTTGCTGACTTAAAATTACATTTAAAAAAGGGAATGCCTTTCATTTATTTTCCAATTAAATTTTGAAAATTCTCTAAATTTTTTCTTAAATTTGTAAAATGTGGAGTTGGTTGTGTACATCAGTAGGAACTAAATATAATGCAATTTTAAGGTAGCAAAAATGTTAACTGTACACTAGGCACTGTATGTGTCACGACTTCTGCCAAAGTCGGTCCCTCTCCTTGATCGGGCTGCGTTCGGCGGTTGACGTCACCGTTCTTCTAGCCATCGCCGATCCACCTTTCATTTTCCATTTGTTTTGTTTTGTCTTCCCACACACCTGGTTTCAATTCCATCATTACATGTTGTGTATTTAACCCTCTGTTTCCCCCCATGTCCTTGTCCGGAATTGTTTATTGTAGTGCTTGTGCACGTTATGCTGGTGTGTAACGGGTTTTGTTTAGCCATTCATTTATTGTTCTGTTTACAGTGGTTTTGTTTATTAAACTGCACCGTTGTAAATCAGTTTTTGCTCTCCTGCACCTGACTTCTCTGCTGCCAGTACGCACCCCCTACAGTATGTCACTTTTGAGTGATGAGTGGGGTTATGAAGGGATAAATTCTCTCCTGGTACATGACATGACATGTCCAAAGGGAGAAGACAGATTGCAGTAGAAATCAGTTCCTGAGACAGTGTCCATACAGTGAAGTGACACTGTATTGTATAAAACTGGCACTGGCACTGCTGTGTTGTATAAAACATGGGGAATAAACACCAGTGACTGGTACCATTGATTACTACAGCACAAGAAATTGCGGTGTAGATATTGGGTTGAAACAAATATTTTTTACATTTAAAATGCTGTTCCTGCAATTCTACACAGTTTGACATAACTACATTGAGGTGTATTTTGAAAACACAGTATAAGTGGAAGGACCCCCAATCCCCAGAAATATAAATATTTGCCATGGGACAGAGTAAAAAATGAAAAATGTGCAGTTTTATAATGCTATTCTACACATTTTGTAATGTGATTAAAAAAAAAACAGTATATATATATAGTTTTACAGCTAATTCCTTCAATTATACAAATTTTACCATGGGGCACGGAGAAAACTGTGTTGTTTTATATCTTGTCTCATGCTATTCTTCACATTTTGCCATGAGGATGAGAGAAATTGTAACTGTCCGGGTAAATATCTCACTTTTAAAACTTCACACCCAAATAATGTCGTTGATTCATCCAATAATCATATTTGTGGACAAAGCATACATTGGAGAAAAACTCAAACTTTTATCTCAAACAGTTTTAAAAATGCTTGATATTTACTCATAGAGAAGGATGAGCTGGCCAATCAGCTGTTGTAACGGCAGATTTCCTCCTCTTCGTCTGAAGAGGAGGTGTAGCAGGGATCGGACCAAAACGCAGCGTGGTAAGTGTCCATATCGTTTATTATAAAACATAAACTGAACACTAAGAAATACAAAACAATAAATGTGAACATGAACGAAAACCAAACCGAAACAGTCCTGTGTGGTGACAAACACAGAAACAAACACACACAAACCAACAGTGAAACCCAGGCTACCCAAGTATGATTCTCAATCAGAGACAACTAACGACACGTGCCTCTGATTGAGAACCATACTAGCCCGAAACAGAAACCTAAACATAGAAACACAAAACATAGACTGCCCACCCCAACTCACGCCCTGACCATACTAAATAAAGACAAAACAAAGGAAAATAAAAGGTCAGAACGTGACAGCTGTCTACTTTTTTTATCACCGGTATACGCCAACACCATTCTGTTGTTGGGGTACGCCCATACCCTTCTAACACATAAAACTGCTTTTTAACATATTTAATTAAAAACATTTGGCAGGAAAACTATTTCACTCATATTGTTATTAATTATAGGTCATACTGTATATCATAGAAATCTGTGAAAACTGGATAGTTACTTTAAAGGTTGAATATGGGTTTTAAACTATATAACTGATCAACGAACCATCATACCAGATCATTTAATGCTTAAAACCCCCCCAAAAGTGGTCCTGTGAAGCTAAGTTGGTAGAGCACGTTACTTACAATGCCAGGGTTTTGGGATTGATTCCTGCTGGGGAGCAGTGTGAGAAAATGGAGGCACTCACTACCAATGTTACCTAAAAAAAATTGCCACTGAGCACATTTTAGGTCTGCTGAGCGCAAAGTTGAACGTTGTAAAAATACTGTGTAACTTCCAACATGCGTTTACTCTGGACAGTGAGGCTGTACCTGCTTAAATGTACAGTTTTAACAGTGGCCAAGTGGGTTACTGTGGCTATTTGATCATAATGTCTGCTTACCAGAGTGGCCTACCATCACCAACAATGGAGAAAATGCCTCCCATAACATTTTAACATAGTAGCAACACAGTAGCAGCCAATGTAGGCCTACATTATATGAGACTTTTGGGAAAAAAAACATGCAGGGCTTGACATTAACCTGTTTATCCAGGCGTATGTCACAAGTCACGACTTCACAGTAGAGCCGTTTGAAAGTAAAAATATTTTTTTATCCAAATGTGTTTTTTGGTGGAAATGCCTTCTCGAACATGTAAACTTTCATTGTATACCACAGTACTAAACTATATTCAGTTGCCCAGGGATATCCTCCTTGCTACCAAGGGTTGGCAGCACTACAATATGCATGTGATAAAGCATCAACCATTACCATGGGATATCCAATAACCATCCACACACACCATAAGATAGTGGAGTTGATGGAACAGGGAAATTTTGTTCTAAGTAATGCTAGAACCTTGGAATATATGACTGTTGACTTACCCAGACATTTCTATTAAGCGATGTGCTACAGTAAACCCAGCTGAAAGAATTCAACTGGACTTTGAAGCGCAGGCACATAATTGTGTAGCGGAATCCCTGATGTTTACCAAACTCAGGCCAGACCTAGAGTCTACCCCATTACTAAACATAGTTGGTTCTTACTTGAAAGACATTTTGTAGATGTATCCTGTTATAAGGACCATACGGGAAATCACACGGGATATGTTGTTGTGCAAAAACAGGGAATATCATTTACGGAAGTAAAAATAGAATACTGTCCACAACCATGCTCAGCCTAGCTAGCTGAATTAAAAGCACGTATTGCCACATGCACACTAGGTAGAGGAAAAATTGTAAATATAAGCACCTGGAGTGTGTCACCTATTTGGAGCAGTTTGGAAACAGTGAGGGTTCAAGAAAAGTGATGGAACACACATACAACACCACAAGCAGATTGTTAAATTAATGACAGCATTAATGTACCCCACAAAACTGGCAATCGTGAAGTGTAAAGTACAAAAAAAGGGTAATCATTTTGTTATTACAAGTAATAATGTGGCAGATGAAGCGGCTGAAAAGGTATTAAAATGCACCATCCCAATATTAACGGCACCAATAGTTATCATTGAATCTGCACCACAACCAGAAGACATAAGAATGCAGGAATGAGCAGGGACTTACAAGCAATCAATGTGGCACCAGAGAGGGGCAAGCAAAGATATGTAGGGACTATGGAGATCCCATAAAGGGACCATAGTGGCACCTACTATGTTGCTTAATCTACTAATTACTGATGTGCATGGTTTTGACCATTGCGCAAGGGGGAAGTGGTAATTAAAGTGGTAATTAAAATTAAAAAGCAAGGCTACCGGTCACCATACCTACAGGCAATGGAGGATAATGCATTAGCAAAATGTGAGGTATGTGTGTAAAACAACAATCGAAAGGTAAGGGAAGACCCCCATGAAATGGACAAAAATGAATGGCAAATTATTGCCATTGGGTGAACCATATACACAATTGCAAATACCACTCAAATGGACGATAGTTCATCCAAACCATATGGCAAGTGGAACATGGCAAATGCCAAGTGTCATACCCCAAACATCCCAAAGATGGTGAGTGCGTTCCATTGTAGATTTTCATATGGCAAATGGTCACAAAGTCAAGACCCAAGGGTGACATTTTGAAATTCAAAAAAAAAAATCTACATTTTAAAACCTCTAAAAAAGTGCTTTTTGAACCGTTTTTCTGGGGGGGTTGATTTTTTTGTTGTCAATTATACATATGTAATAACCGTATGAACATATTTGTCTTATTTTATTGAGTTTGTCCATAAGGCCTATGTTTTGTCCATTTGCAATATATGATCATAGGAATTCGGCTTCCGAATCCAAAAGTCAGTGAACCATGGCCAAATGGCATAAGAAATGTCCAAATGCCATATATACGTATTGAAAGTACCAAATCAGGATGTTATGTCCATTTGCCATATATGATCATAGGAATTCGGCTTCCAAACCCAAAAGTCAGTGAACTATGTCCAAATGGCATAAGAAATGTCCAAATGGCATTTATACTGACCAAATGATATATATCACTATGTTAAGCCTATATAGCACTATGTTAACCTCTTGAACCTCTGGGGGCAGTATTTAATTTTTTGGATGAAAAACGTTCCCGTTTTAAACAAGATATTTTGTCACGAAAAGATGCTTGACTATGCATATAATTGACAGCTTTGGAAAGAAAACACTCTGACGTTTCCAAAACTGCAAGGATATTGTCTGTGAGTGCCACAGAACTAATGCTACAGGCGAAACCAAGATGAAATTTCATACAGGAAGTGAGACAGATTTTGAATGCGCTGTGTTCCAATGTCTCCTTATATGGCTGTGAATGCGCAAGTAATGAGCCTACACTTTCTGTCATTTCCCCCGGTAGCATTGTGACGTATTTGTAGGCATATCATTGTAAAAAAAAAGAGACTACATTTACCAGGTGTCCGCTCGGTGTCCTCCGTCGAAACTATTGCGTAATCTCCAGGTGCGTGCATTTTTCCATTTTGAACAGAGGAGAAACCAAACTGCCACGAGTGATTTATCATCGAATAGATATGTGAAAAACACCCTGAGGATTGATTCTAAACAACGTTTGCCATGTTTCTGTCGATATTATGGAGTTAATTTGGAAAAAAGTTCGCCGTTGTAATGACTGAATTTTCGGGGTTTTTTCTTAGCCAAACGTAATGAACAAAACAGAGCAATTTCTCCTACACAAATAATATTTTTGGAAAAACTGAACATTTGCTATCTAACTGAGAGTCTCCTCATTGAAAACATCCAAAGTTCTTCAGAAGGTAGATGCTTTTATTTGAATGCTTTTGTGAAAATGTTGCCTGCTGAATGCTAGGCTTAATGCTATGTTGGCTATCAATACTCTTACACAAATGCTTGTGTAGCTATGGTTGAAAAGCATTTTTTGAAAATCTGAGATGACAGTGTTGTTAACAAAAGGCTAAGCTTGTGAGCCAATATATTTATTTAATTTCATTTGCGATTTTCATGAATAGTTAACGTTGCGTTATGCTAATGAGCTTGAGGCTATAATTACGCTCCCGGATATGGGATTGCTCGTCGCAACAGGTTAAGTCTATTTGTCATGGTTGATCATAGGAAGTCATATGAAGTAAGAATTTGGTGCAATGAGAGAGGAGTGGGACTAAATGACCCTATTGGTTGGGCCCGGGTGGGGGAGTGCACCCTACCCGGCCATGGACCCCTTGCACTCCCCTAAAGTCATTAAGAATCATTTTAAAAAATTGCTCCTGGTAACATGTTCAGATTACCAGGTGCACAGCTGTCCATTTGCAATGTCTTACAATGTGCATTTACCATCATGAATTGGACATGCTCTAATATACTACAGAAATGCCCAATTGACTGGCCCGTTGAACTCGGATGGTTGATCAGTGATAGTTGTTCCTCTCCATTGCTCATTGGTGTTGATTTCAGCCTGTCCATTTGGTGATGGTAAATCCCTCATTAAAAACATTGGAAATGTACTGTCCATTTGCAATGTCTTACAATCGGCATTTACCATCATGAATTTGATATGCTCTAATATACTGCAAAAATGCACAATTGACTGGCCCGTTGAACTTGGGATGGCCGGGTACTGATAGTTGTTCCTCTCCATCGCACGTTGGTGTTGATTTCAGCATGTCCATTTGGTCATGGTAAATCCCCCATTAAAAACATTGGAAATGTACTGTCCATTTGCAATGTCTTACAATCGGCATTTACCATCAAGAATTTGACATGCTCTAATATACTGCAGAAATGCTCAATTGACTGGCCCGTTGAACTTGGGATGACCGGGCAGTGATAGTGGTTTCTCTCCATCGCTCGTTGGTGTTGATTTCAGCCTGTCAATTTGGTGATGGTTCATCACTGTTTGAACTTATTGCAAATAGACAAAGTCAGCCATCAAGTCAGCGTCCATGAATCAATAAGATATCATTCTGACACCAAACTGATACATACTGACACCAAAACCACTTTGTCCAACATGTTTAGAAGCCAACTATCACATATTTCAGACGAGGCCCAAAATTCACAGCGTCTTCTGTTTAAACATAATAAATAATAATAAAAAACAGAATAAAAACTTAAAACACGCAGTTACATTCTAGCTGCGGGGCCAGTTCTGACATTGTGTAGGCCTAGCTGAGGCGACCCCGAATCCCGAGTTTTGGCTCGATAGGTAATTCGGAGCCTGAGCAGCGACCTTAACCTCTTGCGCTGAGCCATGCCGGATCCGGTAGCGTAATGATAGCCTCAAGCTCAATACCATAACGCAACGTTAACTATTCATGAAAATCGCAAATGAAATGAAATTAATATACTCACTCTCAAGCTTAGCCTTTTGTTAACAACACTGTCATCTCAGATTTTCAAAAATATGCTTCTCAAGCATAGCAAACTAGCATTTGTGTAACAGTACTGATAACTAGCGTAGCATTTAGCATTAGCAGGAAACATTTTCACAAAAACCAGCAAAAACATTCAAATAAATCTTTTACCTTTGAAGAACTTCGGATGTTTTCAATGAGGAGACTCTCAGTTAGATAGCAATGTTCAGTTTTTCCTGAAAGATTTTTTGTGCAGGAGAAATCGGTCCGTTTGGGGCGTCACGTTTGGCTACCAAAAAAACCCGAAAATTCAGTTATCCAAACGCCGAACTTTCTTCCAAATTAACTTCATAATATCGACTGAAACATGGCAAACGTTGTTTAGAACCAGTCCTCAAGGTGTTTTTCACACATATCTCTTCAATGATGCACACTTCCAGGAACGATACTTCGCTGTCTGTATCGCATGGTAAAATTTTTGCCGCTGAGAGTTACGCACCAACGTAGACAAAGGACACCGGACGGGCCCCTGGCAAATGTAGTCTCTTATGGCCAATCTTCCAATGATATGCCTACAAATACATCACAATGCTGCAGACATCTTGGAGGAACGGCAGAGCGCATAAGCTCGTTCACAGCATATTCACAGCCATATAAGGAGACAACGGGAAACAGAGCCTCAAAAATCCTGCTCATTTCCTGGTTGAAGTTGCATCTTGGTTTTGCCTGTAAGATCTGTTCTGGGGCACTCAAAGATAATATCCGTCAGAGTGTTTTCTTTCCAAAGCTGGCAATTCCATGCATAGTCGAGCATCTTTTTGTGACAAAATATTGCGCTTAAAACCGGCACGTTTTTTTATCCAATAATGAAATAGCGCCCCCCTAGCTTCAACTGGTTTTAATTAATGCTGCCCTTTTCCCGGGCGTTGCTAAGGGGGTCCCTGAATGAGCTATCGGACAGAAACTTTAGGGTCTGTCTCTATGGGCCGAGGCGGCTTCAGTGCACCTAGTCTTGTGATTCTGGGTTTTCTAAATGTTGTAATGAATTGAAGTCATTGCAAATGGACGAGGCTGTTTTTCGGCCTGCGAACCTTTTGGAGCCACATAACTCACCGTGCAATATCGACTTAAGCTCTAGAAAATGTACACTTGAAATCGGAAGTTTACATACACTTAGGTTGGAGTCATTAAAACAATTTTTTAAACCACTCCATAAATGACTTGTTAATTATCCAACTATAGTTTTGGCAAGTTGGTTAGGACATCTACTTTGTGCATGAGACAGTTAATTTTTCCAACAATTGTTTACAGACAGATTATTTCACTTACAATTCACTGTATTACAATTCCAGTGGGTCAGAAGTTTACATACACTAAGTTGACTGTGCCTTTAAAGAGCTTGGAAAATTCCAGAAAAAATGGCTTTAGAAGCTTCTGATAGGCTAATTGACATCATTTGAATCAATTGGAGGTGTACCAATGGATGTATTTCAAGGCCTACCTTCAAACTCAGTGTCTCTTTGCTTGACATCATGGGAAAATCTAAAGAAATTAGCCAAGACCTCCGAAAAAAATTGTAGACCTCCACAAGTTTGGTTCATACTTGGGAGCAATTTCCAAACGCCTAAAGGTACCACATTCATCTGTACAAACAATAGTATGCAAGTATAAACACCACGGGACCACACAACCATCATAACGCTCAGAAAGGAGACACATGCTGTCTCCTAGAGATGGACATACTTTGTGCGAAAAGTGCAAATGGGGACAAAGATCGTACTTTTTGGAGAAATATCCTCTGGTCTGATGAAACAAACATAGAACTGTTTGGCCAAAATGACCATTGTTATGTTAGGAGGAAAAAGGGAGAGGCTTGCAAGCCAAAGAACACCATCCCAATAGTGAAGCACGGGTGTGGCAGCATCATGTTATGGGGGTGCTTTGCTGCAGGAGGGACTGGTGCACTTCATAAAATAGATGGCACCATGAGACAGGAAAATGATGTGGATATATTGAAGCAACATCTCAAGACATCAGTCAGGAAGTTAAAGCTTTGTCACAAATAGATCTTCCTAATGGACAATGACAATGGACAATGACCCCAAGCATATTTCCAAAGTTGTGGCAAAATGGCTTAAGGACAACAAAGCCAAGATATTGGAGTGGCCATCACAAAGCCCTGACTTCAATCCTATTGACAGGCAGAACTGTCAATGGGATTGAGGCAGAACTGAAAAAGTGTGTGCTAGCAAGGAGGCCTACAAACCTGACTCAGTTACACCAGCTCTGTCAAGAGGAAAGGGCCAAAATTCACCCAACTTATTGGGGGTAGCTTGTGGAAGGCTACACGAAAAGTTTGACCCAAGATAAACAATTTAAGGCAATGCTACCAAATACTAATTGAGTGTATGTAAACTTCTGACCCACTGGGAATGTGATGAATAAATAAATAATTCTCTACTATTATTCTGACATTTCGCATTCTTAATATAAAGTGGTGATCCTAACTGACCTAAGACAGGGAATTTTTACTAGGATTAAATGTCAGGAATTGTGAAAAACTGAGTTTAAATGTATTTGGCTAAGGTGTATGTAAACTTCCGACTTCAACTGTATATGTCCGTTGTTTCATTCAATGTTCACTCCCTGTACCGTACTTGCTTCTCGTCTCCAGCGTCTGTCCGTTACAGAATGCTGACACCATTATTTGAAGCATCAGGGAGTTGGTGTTTTTTGTTTTTGGTGTTGACGTCGGGTCCAGGTGACATTGCCGATGGAACCGGGGGTTCCTCAGCTGGCTCGTCGGGCTTCCATGCGTTAGCTGGCTCGTCGGTCTTCCATGCGTTAGCTGGCTCGTCGGGCTTCCATGCGTCAGCTGGCTCGTCGGGCTTCCATGAGTCAGCTGGCTCGTCGGGCTTCCATGCATTTGCTGGCTCGAGGTGTCCTTGCCTCGGTTGGCTCGGCAGACTCCCATCCCACGTCATGCTTCAGCCGGCTCGTCGGGCTCCCACGCCTCAGCCAGCTCATCAGGCTCCCATCCCACATCATGCCTCAGCCGGCTCGTCAGGCTCCCACGCCTCAGCGGGATCGTCAGGCTTTCATTGTGTAATGTAATTTTGTTCCACATGTCCAGACTCTGTTCCAGGTTTTGTTATATGTCCGTTGTTTCATTAAATTTTCACTCACTGTACTTGCTTCTCGTCTCCAGCGTCTGTCCTTACAGATATGTTACGTTTCATATGTATATATTACTTTGTGGATGTCCATCACCCATTTCATATGATATGTTATGAATTACAATTCGTATTATATGTTATGAATTTGCAAAATGTAGGATATGTTATGAATTTATAGCTAGGTACCTAGGTGGCTAATGTTATTTAGCTGGCTAATGTTAGCTAGGCTAGGGATTAGGGTTGGTAGTTAGTGTTAAGGTTAAGTTCAGGAGTTCGGTTAAAGGGATATGATTAGCTGAAAGGGATAAATCTTCTTCGGGATCTGTGTCCCGTCCACGGGACGGTTAAGCTAACGTTGGCTATTTCGATAAGTATGAGGCTGTTGGTAACAAGAACATTTCCAAGGACATAGAAAAATCTGATATTGGCAGAAAGCTTAAATTCTTGTTAATTTAACTGCACTGTCCAATATACAGTAGCTATTACAGTGAAATAATACCATGCTATTGCTTGGGGGGAAAAGGGCATTTTTTGAACATTAAACGTTTTTAATAAACAAATTTGGCACATTTATGCAGACTTGATGCAAAGTTTTATTGGATCAGTCTAAAACTTTACACATACACTGCTGCCATCTAGTGGCCAAAATCTAAATTGCACCTGGGCTGGAATGATACATTATGGCCTTTCTCTTGCATTTCAAAGATGGTACAAAAAAATACAAAAGAACAGTTGTTTTTTTCTTTGTATTATCTTTTACCAGAGCTATTGTGTTATATTATCCTACATTCCTTTCACATTTCCACAAAGTTCAAAGGGTTTCCTTTCAAATGGTACCAATAATATGCATATCCTTGCTCCAGGGCCTGAGCTACAGGCAGTTAGATTTGGGTATGTCATTTTAAGTGAAAATTGAGAAAAAGGGGAGGATCCTTAAGATCCTTGAGAGGTGCCATGTGCTATGTGGTCTCACGTGTGCCTCTAAACTTCCCCATCTTATGCTGTCCTTCTGTGCTGTTTTAAACATTCATATGGTTGTTTATAATCTATTCAATATTTATATGGGGTCTCTAACTTCTGTGCTTCTACACGTACTTCCAATTCTTGACACAATCTTCCCCAGTCTGTTTGGTTGTAGAATCTTTTATAGTGTGGATTACCCAAATTTGTCAAACATTCAGCTGGACAATAAGGCCTTTCTGAGCTTCTCAAATAGCAAAACTTTTGATTAAAGTCAGCACAGTCCCTATGATCATACTGTAAGTATTAGGTACCACCACTAATTATTTCAGTGGAGATGGCACACACAATAAGCAATTTGTCTGTCTTAATTTAGATGCTGTATATTGAGCCCATTCATACCAGTCGTTTTCTTCTGCTTCCCTCCATAGTTGTTCTTTTACCAGATCACTGTTAGGGGGACCATGAGAGGCCAGAGAAGTCGGTGGTGGGGAAATCCCATCCATTTCCTGTTGTTTCTCCTTCTCCTGCATCACTGCCTGCCTTTAAGGTATATGCCAGAGTAGATATCCCATCAATCACAGTGCACATGTCACTCTCAACCCTCCTCTGATTCTCTGGGTGTTCAGGAAGGAGTGCCTGTTGACTCTCAGTAATTGCATTTTGGTTCTCTTCTCCCTCTGCTTCTTCCTGTCTCCTGTCTGATGTCTCAATATCCTCAGCTTCCTCATGGCTCACTGGTGCAGTGGTTTAGATGGTACCACATAGTGCTTCCTTCCATCTTTTACCATTTACCTTCATCATCATATCCACATAGTCTATTACTAAATGTCGAAATGGCATTCCTAGGACTGGTATATGACCTATGGGTGTGGTTATTCCCTACATAAGGGACGTCGATGGCATTACCCATATGGTTGATGAGGATCTCCATATTGCAAATGTACGGTCCCTTACTAGACATCCGCAAGTGTTATTAAAATAGGCCAATGGCCTCTGGTCATGCACCAAGGCCATATTTTCTGGGAAATCATCAAATAAAGTCTTTCTGACATTTAGTTTCTGTTTTATAAAATCTTTAGTCAATTTTCCTATTTTCTGGAAAATTCCACCAGATGGCGACTAGCTGCTTATTGCAAATGGACAAAACATCACCAAACAGACATGGCCGTTTCTCCTAAATGGAAAAGACTTCAAAGACGAAACTCCTTGGGCACATGTTTGGCCAAATAGGCTTTTAGCCAACCCAGAAACAAGATGGCATCGAGGCCTCAATGCTTTTTGAGTTAAGGCCTACTTTTTGGGATTAAAGGTGAAAACGGTAATACAGCGCTAATTTGACCACTTCACGTCAAAGTACATAAACCTACGGTGTAGGAACCAGCCATTTATCTATTGTACTTTAAGATAAATAATTCAATGTCCTTTTGGTGAAGTTTAAAGAAATATTTTTTGTTGGTTTTTAAATTACAGATTCAGTTGTGGCATGTTTAAATGTATCCGTTAAGGAGGGTTTAGGAGCTCTACGTGATTTCTGTGATTTTATTAACTTTTATTTTATGATTTTATGAACACACACACACACACACACACACACACACACACACACACACACACACACACACACACAAACACACACACACAGTCACCAGGGAGTGACACAGTGTGAGGCTTATAAATACACAGAGCCTGCGATAGTTACCTGCTTTCGAACTATCAAAGAACCGTCAGACCTATACTGCGTGACAGTATCATACTAAATGGAGTGTCTCAGATTTATGTACAGATTTATATACATTTTGCAAATTCATAACATATAATACAAATTGTAATTCATAACATATCATATGAAATGGTTGATGGACATCCACAAAGTAATACATACCATATGAAACGTAATGTATCATACAGTACCTAATGGAGTGTCTCAGATTTATTTACAGAATAATACAAAATGCTCTGAGACCAGGTTTAAAACCTCTACTGACTCCCCATCCCGCATGCGGGAGCGTAATCATCGCCTGACACTAATTAGCATAACGCAACGGACATAAATATCCCTAGAAAATATTCCTATTCATGAAATTCACAAATGAAATATATTGAGACACAGCTTATCCTTTTGTTAATCACCCTGTCATCTCAGATTTTCAAAATATGCTTTACAGCCAAAGCTAGACAAGCATTTGTGTAAGTTTATCGATAGCCTAGCATAGCATTTTGTCCAGCTAGCAGCAGGTAACTTGGTCACGAAAATCAGAAAAGCAATCAAATTAAATTGTTTACCTTTGATGAGCTTCGAATGTTTTCACTCACGAGACTCCCAGTTAGATAGCAAATGTTCCTTTTTTCCAAAAATATTATTTTTGTAGGCAAAATGGCTCCGTTTGTTCTTCACGTTTGGCTGAGAAATCACCCGGAAATTGCGGTCACAAAAATGGCGAAAAATGTTGCAAATTAGCTCCATAATAATCGACAGAAACATGGCAAACGTTGTTTATAATCAATCCTCAAGGTGTTTTTCAAATATCTATTCGATAATATATCCATCGGGACAATTATTTTTTGGCTACCTCTGTATTTTACGCGAGAATCTCTCTGGGGGCATCAGGTGACCACTTGCGCAATGTAGCCGCCTACGGCTATTCTTCAACATAATTGCGTAAAACTACGTCACACTGCTGTAGACACCTTGGGGAATACGTAGAAAGCGTAATCTGGTTGATAGCCCATTCACAGCTCAATAGGGACGCAGCGCTTTCAAAATATGGGGCAATTCCGGATTGGATTTTTCTCAGGCTTTCGCCTGCAACATCAGTTCTGTTATACTCACAGACAATATCTTTACAGTTTTGGAAACGTTAGAGTGTTTTCTATCCTAAGCTGTCAATTATATGCATATTCTAGCATCTTGTCCTGACAAATATCCCGTTTCCTACGGGAACGTTTTTTTTCCAAAAATGAAAATACTGCCCCCGAGTCACAACAGGATAATTATAAGCATGTCATTCGTTTTTTTTTATCAAGCTCTGTCAAGTTGATTGTTGATCATTGCTAGACAGCCATTTTCAAGTCTTGCCATAGATTTTCAAGCCAATTTAAGTCAAAACTGTAACTTGGCAACTCAGGAACATTCAATATCGTCTTGGTAAGCAACTCCAGTTGCTTGCCTTGTTCTTTAGGTTATTGTCCTGCTCAAAGGTGAATTCGGCTCCCAGTGTCTGTTGGAAAGCAGACTGAGCCAGGTTTTCCTCAAGGATTTTGACTGCTGTATTTTGTTTATTTTTATCCTAAAAAAAACTACCCTGCAGATGACAAGCATACCCATAACATGATGCAGCCACCACCATGCTTGAAAATATGAAGAACAGTACTCAGTGATATGTTATGTTGGATTTGCCCCAAACATAACACTTTGTATTCAAGACAAAAAGTACATTTTTGTCACATTTTTTGCAGCATTATTTAAGTTCCTTGTTGCAAACAGGTTGCATGCTTTGGAATATTTGTATTATGTACAGGCTTCCTTCTTTTCACTCTATCGTTTAGGTTAGTATTGTAGAGTAACTACACTGTTGTTGATCCATCCTCACTATACTCATATCACAACCATTAAACTCTGTAACTGTTTTAAAATCATCATTAGCCTCATGGTGAAATCCCTTAGCAGTTTTAGTTCCTCTTTGGCAACTGGGGAAGGGTGGCTGTAACGTTGTAGTGACTGGGTGCATTGATACACCATCCAAAGTGTAATTAATCACCCAGGATGTAACACAACAAAATGTGAATAAGTTAAGGGGTGTGAATACTTTTTAAACAAACTTCAGGGACACAAACAAAGCTAATTTGGGACAACCAAAGACTGTTAATCCTTGTAATAGGTGACACTGTCATTGGATAGCAGAGCAAGAGTGATACATACAGAATTAATGTGGTAAGGATTTGAATTTCCTTCTGTGTTTAGGTGAGGGAATGTTGAGGAAATAAAAGTTTGGGTTGTCTGGCTTACAGTCTGAATGGATTGAAACTGTGATACATTTTCTTTAAAGCCTGTCTGTTTACTACTTCTACTGCTAGCAGGATGACCCTTAGAAATGTCATGATGTATGATGTATGTTATTGTATGGTATTGCCTTGGAAACTAAGGGAACGCAGTAGATTATACACAGGTGCCTCATGTTAACTGAGGCCATATGTCATATACAAACAAAGAATCATTAACCACAAAACTGTATTGCATCAAATGTTATCGGGGTCAATATTTTTTTAGAAGGACCCATACATTGATAAGTGACATTTCCAGGTTAGAAACACACATAACTCGATGTTGTTGTTCTAATTTCACCTTTGCCATACGTGTTATCTACTGTAAGGCTGTTGTGCTTGAATAATGGTGTAGCTTAAAAAAAATTGAAGTAGGCAAAATCATTTGAATAAAAAAGTTGATAAAAGCAGATGTTAGATAAAAGCGGAAAAATATAATTAATGTTTGATAGGAAATTTGTCCAATGTATGCTCAAGTGTAAATTACCTTTAAATGTTAAATGTACCAAACTCACTAAAAGTGGCAGTAATAAAGCCTCTCTTGAAAAAGCCAAACCTTGACCCAGAAAATATAAAAAAACTATCAGCCTATATCGAATCTTCCATTCCTCTCAAAAATTTTTGAAAAGGATGTTGCGCAGCAACTCACTGCCTTCCTGAAGACAAACAATGTATACGAAATGCTTCAGTCTGGTTTCAGACCCCATCATAGCACTGAGACTGCACTTGTGAAGGTGGTAAATTACCTTTTAATGGCATCAGACCGAGGCTCTGCATCTGTCCTCGTGCTCCTAGACCTTAGTGCTGCTTTTGATACCATCGATCACCACATTCTTTTGGAGAGATTGGAAACCCAAACTGGTCTAAACGGACAAGTTCTGGCCTGGTTTAGATCTTATCTGTCGGAAAGATATCAGTTTGTCTCTGTGAATGGTTTGTCCTCTGACAAATCAACTGTACATTTCGGTGTTCCTCAAGGTTCCGTTTTAGGACCACTATTGTTTTCACTATATATTTTATCTCATGGGGATGTCATTCGAAAACATAATGTTAACTTTCACTGCTATGCGGATGACACACAGCTGTACATTTCAATGAAACATGGTGAAGCCCCAAAATGGCCCTCGCTAGAAGCATGTGTTTCAGACATAAGGAAGTGGATGGCTGCAAACTTTCTACTTTTAAACTCGGAAAAAACAGAGATGCTTGTTCTAGGTCCCAAGAAACAAAGAGATCTTCTGTTGAATCTGACAATTAATCTTAATGGTTGTACAGTCGTCTCAAATAAAACTGTGAAGGACCTCGGTGTTACTCTGGACCCTGATCTCTCTTTTGAAGAACATATCAAGACCATTTCAAGGACAGCTTTTTTCCATCTAGGTAACATTGCAAAAATCTGAAACTTTCTGTCCAAAAATGATGCTGAAAAATTAATCCATGCTTTTGTCACTTCTAGGTTAGACTACTGCAATGCTCTACTTTCCGGCTACCCGGATAACGCACTAAATAAACTTCAGTTAGTGCTAAATACGGCTGCTAGAATCCTGACTAGAACCAAAAAAAAAATGTTGATCATATTACTCCAGTGCTAGACTCCCTACACTGGCTTCCTGTCAAAGCAAGGGCTGATTTCAAGGTTTTACTGCTAACCTACAAAGCATTACATGGGCTTGCTCCTACCTATCTCTCTGATTTGGTCCTGCGTACATACCTACACGTACGCTACGGTCACAAGACGCAGGCCTCCTAATTGTCCCTAGAATTTCTAAGCAAACAGCTGGAGGCAGGGCTTTCTCCTATAGAGCTCCATTTTTATGGAACGGTCTGCCTAACCATGTCAGAGACGCAAACTCGGTCTCAACCTTTAAGTCCTTACTGAAGACTCATCTCTTCAGTGGGTCATATGATTGAGTGTAGTCTGGCCCAGGAGTGTGAAGGTGAACGGAAAGGCTCTGGAGCAACGAACCGCCCTTGCTGTCTCTGCCTGGCCGGTTCCCCTCTTTCCACTGGTATTCTCTGCCTCTAACCCTATTACAGGGGCTGAGTCACTGGCTTACTGGGGCTCTCTCATACCGTCCCTGGAGGGGGTGCGTCACCTGAGTGGGTTGATTCACTGATGTGGTCATCCTGTCTGGGTTGGCCCTGATCCCTCCTGTCTCAGCCTCCAGTATTTATGCTGCAGTAGTTTATGTGTCGGGGGGCTAGGGTCAGTTTGTTATATCTGGAGTACTTCTCCTGTCCTATTCGGTGTCCTGTGTGAATTTAAGTGTGCTCTCTCTAATTCTCTCTTTCTCTCTTTCTTTCTCTCTCTCGGAGGACCTGAGCCCTAGGACCATGCCTCAGGACTACCTGACATGATGACTCCTTGCTGTCCCCAGTCCACCTGGCCGTGCTGCTGCTCCAGTTTCAACTGTTCTGCCTTATTATTATTGGACCATGATGGTCATTTATGAACATTTGAACATCTTGGCCATATTCTGTTATAATCTCCACCCAGCACAGCCAGAAGAGGACTGTCCACCCCACATAGCCTGGTTCCTCTCTAGGTTTCTTCCTAGGTTTTGGCCTTTCTAGGGAGTTTTTCCTAGACACCTTGCTTCTACACCTGCATTGCTGTTTGGGGTTTTAGGCTGGGTTTCTGTACAGCACTTTGAGATATCAGCTGATGTACGAAGGACTATATAAATACATTTGATTTGATTTAAGTGACGTGCATTTGTCAACAACTCGCCTTGGATTCAATCCAAGTTGTAGAGTGCTATGAAGCTATTAGGGTGCCATTTCAGACATCCATGGATATATAATGGTGTTTTCACGCCCTCCTGAGGCCCTCCAGCTTTCACATCATGACCTTTTTCTCAACACTTTCCCTCCTTCCCCCTATCTCTCGCTCTCTCTCTCTCTCTCTCGCTCCTCTCATTTTCCCTCCTTCTCAGAAAGTATTGATCTAGTCATCATCGTCAAGCTCAGAGCCAGGAACACATCATGCAGTGAATCTTATGTATCTCTGATAACGTATATAAAGTCAGTTAATTACTGGAAAATCAATTTCCCTCAACTAACTTGGCTATAAACTTGAAATCGAGCCAAATACCCACATAGTAAATTACAAATACAGTATATTCTATTAAAAAAAAAAAATTAATATGATGGCTATTTTTGAAAACAAATGAAAATAGCTAAGACAGAGCTCATTGTCATACATAAAAAAGTAAAGTCATTTTTAACATACACCTACAAACACATTCCAAAATTGCATTTTTATCCTCCCTAATTTTATCATTGGAATGTGATACGAAATGAGGCAAGTGTGCTTTATGATCACACAGACACCTCCAAGCAGTCGGATAGGCACAGACACCTCCAAGCAGTCGGATAGGCTATTAGGAGTGTTTATCTGACTGGATAAAAAAAGGATTTAAATGTTTTTAAATTCTTATAATTATTTAATTATGTCTCCCCCCCCCCACCTCTAAAACCAAAGTTACACCCCTGCTACAAACCAAATTAGATTTTCCTCACAAGCACCATTTGCAATTCACACTGGACTTGTTTATACTGTGTTTGGCTGAATATGGTCCATTGAGCATGCTAGACTCTCAACATAGGTGATGAAATCATGATGAAATTGCTGTACAATACGATCTTGTTGCCATCGATTGCACATTCAAATGTTATAAATCAACACTGCGGAGCGCTCCCTGTCCTCTGCCGGTGCCCTGATTGTATAACTGCTATAATATAAAGAAAATAATAATTAAAACAGGTTCAGCCCCTGGTTCGACCATGATCTGGCAGAGTTACTCCAGCTCAAGAATTCCATTTGGCAATTTGCTCAGCACACGCATACTCAGGCTGACTGGATCTCGTTCAGGCAAATTAGAAATAAGTGCACTCAGGCTATCCGGAAGGCAAAAGTTAGTTACTTTAAGGAGCAGTTCTCTCTCTGTGGGTCTAAACCCAAGAGGTTCTAGAAAACTTCTTGACTCCACGAATTTCAAATATAAAATATATGTGGATTTGTTTAACACTTTTTTATTTCTACATATGTATTATTTTATAGCTTTGATGTCATGGGCATTAATGTGGAGTTGGTCCACCCTTTGCTGCTATAACAGCCTCCACTCTTCCGGGAAGGCATTTCCACTAAATGTTGGAACATTACCGTGGGGACTTGCTTCCATACAGCCACGAGCATTACTGAGGTCGAGCAATGATGTTGGGTGAATTAGGCCTGGCTAAGTCGTCGTTCCAATTCCTCACAAAAGGTGTTTGATGGGAATGAGGTCAGGACTCTGTGCAAGCCAGTCAAGTTCTTCCACACCGATCTCGACAAACCATTTATGTATGGACCACGCTTTGTGCATGGGGACATTTTCAAGCTAAAACAGGAGCGGGCCTTCCCCAAACTATTGCCACAAAGTTGGAAGCACAGAATCGTCTAGAATGTCATTGTATGCTGTAGCCTTAATAATTCCATTTCACTGAAACTAAGAGGCCTAGCCTGAACCACGAAAAACAGCCCCAGACCATTATTCTTTCTCCACCAAACTTTACAGATGGCACAATGCAGGTAGCATTCTCCTGGCATCCTCAAAACCCAGATTCATCTGTCGGACTGCCAGATGGTGAAGCGTGATTCATCACTCCAGAGAACGCGTTTCCACTGATCCAAAGTCCAATTGCGGTGAGCTTTACACCGCTCCAGCCAACGCTTGGCATTGCGCATATTGACCTTAGGCTTGTGTGCCACTGCTCAGCCATGCAAACCAATTTCATGAAGCTCCCGACAAACTGTTGATGTTGCTTACAGAATTAGTTTGGAACTCAGTAGCAGACAGATGAGGACAGACAATCTTTACGTGCTACGTGCTTCAGCACTCTGCAGTCCCGTCTTGTGAGCTTGTGTGGCCTACCACTTTGCGGATGATACATATCCACTTCACAATAACAGCACTTACAGTTGACCGGGACAGCTCTAGCAGGGCAGATATTTGACAAACTGACTAGGTGGCATCCTATGACGGTGCCACATTGAAGTCACTGAGCTTTTCAGTAAGGCCATTCTACTGTCAATGTTTGTCTATGGAGATTGCATGGCTGTGTGGTCAATTTAATACACCTGTAAGCAACGGATGTGGCTGAAATAACCAAATCCACTAATTTGAAGGGGTGTCTGCATACTTTTGTATATGTAGTGTATGTAAAAATGTCAACATCACTCCCTGACGGAAGGAGAAAGGGGGCAGAACATGCATATCAGATGCCACATCACAGACCTGGGAAGAAGGGAGGAAGGGAAAGAAGATGACAAGAGGGAGGATGTGTAGCCGTGAAAGAGAAGACAAGGGATTGAACATATACAGTGCTCTAATCAAAGAGGTGAATATGGAGAGGTCTCTATATCAGGACGGAGAACAGAGAGAGGGAGAGAGGGAGAGAGAGAGAGAGAGAGAGAGATAGATAGAAGCGACATTGCTTTAGAAGCAGCATCGAGCTAAACTCATTTCTATTATGTCTCAATAAGAAGCAATGTTTTCACCGCTGCATAACAGACATAAATGCGATCCACTTTAAAAAGCACCTCAACCCACTAGCACCTTGTAAATCACACCCAAACACTACACAGTCACAGTGTATTTCAAGACGATTCTGTGTACCAAGATCCTAATAGTGGTGTTTACTACAGAAGCCAGCCTTTCGTAGACCCTGTTAAAAAAGGAGAGAGAGAGGAGGGAGGGAGGGAGGACAGGTAGTAGGTACGAGTCGAAGGACAGACTAGTGAGTCTTCCTGTTTCCTATTTACACACACACTAACGCTTTGGTACTTCAATCACAACATTTCTGCTTTGTGTGTAGAAGCTCAGGGGAGTACGCAAATTTATTTCACAAGATGACCTGCTTTCTGTTTCATGGTTTGTTTCTGTTTCATCCGAAGGCACAAGGATTTATTCATTCAGTTTGTCACTTTTATTTAAACCGTTTTTCCAAAATCTGATGAAATGGGTGTTTTAGTGCAACGAAGCCTTCGGGAAACCCAGACGACCGGAAACTTCATTGCATAATCCATTGATTGCGGATTATTTGAAATTCATATTTCCCTACAGTATCCTTCAAGGATAAAACAGTACACACATAATGTAAAACCCAAGGGACAGAATCCAGCAAATAGGAGACGTCCTGAGGAGATTAGGCGACATTCCCATTAGGTCCCTTTTAGGGTTTTGGTGAGATGTTATCTCACTGACTTTCTGAGAATGTTTTAGGAACGTTAAAACACAACGTTAACCTCGGGACCATGAGGACGTTCAGTACCGTGTTTTGTCGTAGTATAACATTATAATAAGATATTTTGATGTCCATTAGGGAACATTACGAATAGGTTCCTATTTGGTTTGGATATTATCCATGGGACTTTCATGACCACAAGAGGACATTTCATCATGGTCAAGGGAACATCCAATGATGGTCTCAAGGGAATGTACTCTGAGGGACCTTTGTGTAGTTGTAAATTGCCACTTTTGTCTCTGCTCTTTTTTTCTAAGGTCAGAAAATAAAATACCAGTTATGGTCTCACACCACAAATCTGAACGGATCGTGGCAAAAAGTGTTTTAGCTAATCAGCTCCAAATTCTCTCCAGACCAGTTTAAAACTCCAGGATCTTGTTTTCTTGGAGCAGTTTAAAACTTTGGTTGACTCTGTGTTTTGCACAGATAATGCACTTGGGGTTTTGAATGCTGACATAATGATGGATGGACAACACATTTCAATTTTGTGTTGTCCATCCATCATGTCGAATACTGCTCATTAAATTAATTTTGTAGATATTTCTAAAAACATAATTCCACTTTCACATTATGGGGTATTGTGTGCAGGCCAGTGACACAAAATCTCAATTTCATCTATTTTGAATTCAGGCTGTAACACAACAACATGTGGAAAAAGTCAAGGGGTATGAATACTTTCTGAAGGCACTGTTTTATATTCCTAACTCTATCTTAATTTATCTCTCACATTTCTGGTGATTTGTGTTTATTGTTTTACATTGTTTGGTATTACTGCACTGTTGGAGCTAGAAACATAAGCATTTTACTAGACTTGCGATAACATCTGCAAAATATGTGTACGCGACCAATAACATTTGTTTTGATTAATTGGGGACAAACTCAGTACAGTGTTGGTCAGAGGGGACGATCTGAAGAAGACCCGCGGTAATACCTGTAATTACATTATTACTACATTATTCTACAAACACATATAAACCCTTCATCTACAACACAATACAGGCTATATGAATCGGAATCAGTCATTATGTATTTAAGTCATGTTTGTACGGTCATTTGTATGCCTTATTATCTGAACGCTAATTAGTCATGATTGTAGGTCTGTAAGTGGGCTATTAAACCGTCCACACAGCAATGAGGAGCAACGGGGGAGTCTCACTCGCACTCTTTTTCTGTCTCTGTCTCTCTCTCTGTCTCTCTCCCTCTCTGTCTCTCTCCCTCTCTGTCTCTCTCCCTCTCTGTCTCTCTCCCTCTCTGTCTCTCTCCCTCTCTGTCTCTCTCCCTCTCTGACTCTCCCTCTCTGACTCTCACACACACACCAGGCTGTTTTAAGTAAACATTTACATTCTGGGTCACATTTTAATTTCATGTGCAGTATTCCACTCAGCCTCCGACTTTGCATGTGTTGTCCATCCATCATTATGTCAGCATTCAAAACTCCAAATGTAATATCTGTGGAAAACACATTGGAGAGGTTTTAAAATCACACATGGGTACTTTCAAGAACATATCTGAAAAAGTAATTCAGTATTCACTCTCTACTGGCAGCTCTGTGGCCAACCAAGAAATGTATTTGAAACTTTTCTTTGAGCATCTGAATCTAGCCTCTCATCCTCCAATCAAAGGCAATTTACATAGAAGTATTACCCATGAGCCTGGTGGTTTGAAAGGGCGAGAGTGAACAGTTTAATCAACATGCAGTCACCAGTAGCTAGTCAGATTATTTAGGAAGGAAGTGAAAACCTAGTTTGAGGTCTTATCTGATGAAAACAGCGAGATTCAATTAATAGCTCATTCCCACAAGACCTGTGATTGTTAAAATCCTTTCATGTGACTACGCCACAACAGTTAACGCTTTAGGAGGGTGGAGAAGTTCATTGTAAGAGCTGTAATGGAATGAATTGAACAGTATCAAACACATCAAACTGTTCCATCAATTCCATTCCAGCCTTTACAATGAGCCATCTTCTGATTTAAAGTGAAACCAGCCTCTAAACTCTCAGACTTGTTACACTCAAGATAAAGAGTGAATGACTCTTCTGGTAAGTAGCACCCTTTATTCCAACCTAAATATGCACAGTGTCTGCTTCAATGGAGTATGCCTAATAGTTTGTGATGGGAATGTACACTGTATAATGTAGGTTCTGTGTTGTGGTTTTCGTAATAGAGGTCAGCTTTGCAAAGACCTGACAGGGGGATCCAGAGTTCAATGTTTCAGCTCATCAGTTAGCCCACTAAGCTAAAGCCTAGGCATTAGCTTAGAGAACCAACACAAGTCTTCAGGTCTCAGGCCAGGTTAATCATCAGACGAGCATGGTTCACTGAACCACCTCAGGTCACCCACCAATGTGCTAGCTGCTTTGCATGCTGGCTGATGTGTGTCAAACAGAAGTCATGTGTGTGGGAAAACAGACATATCCTCCTCTCTCCTTCTATCCCTCTATCTCTCCATGTACCACAGGCGTCTGGAATAGTGTGTGGTGACCATCACTGTCACCACTGGCTTAACGCTCGTCGCTAGGGGCAGGGAACGTCTGGCCTCACGCCCACACTCACGTCAGGAAAGAGAAAACACCACAAACACACATTGGCTGATCACTGTTGTCCCCTGTTTTCTTCAACTGTCATCCTCTTGCAACACAAGATATCAGGGAATCAGGGTGCTACTCTGTCCCTCCAATCAGCGAGTCTCTTGGAGGGAAGGGAGCCCTGGGTGAAGCAGCTTATCTTACTGTCTGCTAGGGACGGGTATGAGTAATCAAGTACTCGAACGGACATCAAAACTCGATCTTTAACCAGGGATAAAAATAAAAGGTAATGTAAAACAATTTGGTGTAATGTGCTTTGCGGCTGCCCGAAAGGCAAGTGACATTTTATCTCCTCAAAAAATGTAATGTTGTCTTCGGCTCTTGTGTTCCATTTGTACATGTGCATTTACAGGCCACAACAAAAAAGAAACCAAGCCAAGCATCATTCTTCTCCTTAAATTCCCTTTCCCCTCTGTGTATCACTCACTCAATTGCGTTCCGACTGCCTCCTCTACACACGCTAAGGGGGCACACAAACTCCTGTTAGGCCTACAGAAATAAATGCCTATAAAAACATATCTAAATGTGTAACGGTTCTCTTGTTGTGAAGTGGAGGCGGACCAAAACGCAGCGTGGTGGTTGTTCATTGTATTTTAATGAAGACACTATACATGAACAAACTAACGAAAACAAGAAACGTGAGAACTCAAAACAGCCCGATCTGGTGCAAACACAAAGACAGGAACAATCACCCACAAACACACAGTGAAACCCAGGCTACCTAAGTATGATTCTCAATCAGAGACAACTAATGACACCTGCCTCTGATTGAGAACCATACTAGGCCGAAAACATAGAACTGCCCCACAACATAGAAAAACAAACAGACTGCCCACCCAACTCACGCCCTGACCATACTAAATAAATACAACACAAAGGAAATAGAGGTCAGAACGTGACAGTACCCCCCCCCAAAGGTGCGGACTCCGGCCGCAAAACCTTGACCTATAGGGGAGGGTCTGGGTGGGCGTCTGTCCGCGGTGGCGGCTCTGGCGCGGGACGCGGACCCCACTTCGCCATTGTCTTAGTCCGCCTTATTGTCCGCCTTCGTGGCTTACTCACCATGCCCACCCCTCTCAATGACCCCACTGGACAGAGGGGCTGCTTGGGACAGAGGGGCAGCTTCTCGGGACAGAGGGACAGCTGCTCGGGACAGAGGGACAGCTGCTCGGGACAGAGGGACAGCTGCTCGGGACAGAGGGACAGCTGCTCGGGACAGAGGGACAGCTGCTCCGGGCGGAGGGGCTCTAGCGGCCCCTGGCTGACTGGCGGCACTGGCGGCCCCTGGCTGACTGGCGGCACTGGCGGCCCCTGGCTGACTGGCGGCGCTGGCGCTGGGCTGACTGGCGGCACTGGCGGCCCCTGGTTGACTGGCGGCACTGGCGGCCCCTGGCTGACTGGCGGCACTGGCGGCCCCTGGCTGACGGGCGGCACCTGGCTGACGGGCGGCACTGGCGGCCCCTGGCTGACGGGCGGCACTGGCGGCTCCTGGCAGACGGGCGGCACTGGCGGCGCTGGGCAGACGGGCGGCACTGGCGGCGCTGGGCAGACGGGCGGCACTGGCGGCGCTGGGCAGACGGGCGGCACTGGCGGCGCTGGGCAGACGGGCGGCACTGGCGGCGCTGGGCAGACGGGCGGCGCTGGCGGCGCTGGGCAGACGGGCGGCGCTGGCGGCGCTGGGCAGACGGGCGGCGCTGGCGGCGTTGGGCAGACGGGCGGCGCTGGGCAGACGGGAAGCTCCGGCAACGCTGGGCTGAGTAGCTCTCCTAGCGCCGAACAGGCGGGAGACTCCGGCAGCGCTGGAGAGGAGGAAGGCTCTGGTAGCGCCGGAGAGGCGGGAGACTCCGGCAGCGCTGGAGAGGAGAGAGCCCCTGCAAGGATGGGCCGGAGAGACAGCCTGGTACGGGGAGCTGCCACCGGAGGGCTGGTGCGTGGAGGTGGTGACGGATAGACCGGGCCGTGCAGGCGCACTGGAGCTCTTGAGCACCGAGCCTGCCCAACCTTACCCGGTTGAATGGTCCCGGTCGCCCTGCCAGTGCGGCGAGGTGGAATAGCCCGCACTGGGCTATGCAGGCGAACCGGGGACACCGTGCGCAAGGCTGGTGCCATGTAAGCCGGCACCCAAGGAGACGCACTGGAGACCAGATGCGTAGAGCCGGCTTCATGGCACTTGGCTCGATGCCCACTCTAGCCCGGCCGATACGCGGAGCTGGAATGTACCGCACCGGGCTGTGCACCCGCACTGGGGACACCGTGCGCTCCACAGCATAACACGGTGCCTGCCCAGTCTCTCCAGCCCCCCGGTAACCACAGGAAGTTGGCTCAGGTCTCCTACCTGGCGTAGCCATACTCCCTGTTAGCCCCCCCCCAATAAATTTTTGGGGCTGACTCCCGGGCTTCCATCCACGACGCCGCGCTGCCTCCTCATACCAGCGCCTCTCCGCTTTCGCCGCCTCCAGTTCTTCTTTGGGACGGCGATATTCTCCTGGCTGAGCCCAGGGTCCTCTTCCGTCTAATTCCTCCTCCCATGTCCATACCTCCTCGCGCTGCTCTTGCTGCTGCTTTTTCCGTTGCCCATTACCACACCGCTTGGTCCTGTTGTGGTGGGTGATTCTGATCAAAACGCAGCGTGGTGGTTGTTCATTGTATTTTAATGAAGACACTATACATGAACAAACTAACGAAAACAAGAAACGTGAGAACTCAAAACAGCCCGATCTGGGGCAAACACAAAGACAGGAACAATCACCCACAAACACACAGTGAAACCCAGGCTACCTAAGTATGATTCTCAATCAGAGACAACTAATGACACCTGCCTCTGATTGAGAACCATACTAGGCCGAAAACATAGAACTGCCCCACAACATAGAAAAACAAACATAGACTGCCCACCCAACTCACGCCCTGACCATACTAAATAAATACAACACAAAGGAAATAGAGGTCAGAACGTGACAAAATGATGGGATACACAAGCTACATTCCTTGACAAATAATGTCATTTTTATCACATTCAGAATGGACTGGTTGATTGATGTAGCAAAATATTAATAATTGCATAACGTCTATTTTCCGATTAGGCTATTTTGCAAACTGCTAGTGCCGTTTAGGATTGGTTAGCCTAGGCTATAACCCCCTTAAACATGGACAGGTTCCACACTGAAATTACGCAAAAGCAAAAGACAAAGACCGTATTTTCATCATTTTCATTAAGCCTAGACCTCACCAAACTGATGTCATTGCCGTAATTCACCACCATGCAGCGTTTAATGTGGAATTGTTCATCCATTTGGAAAATTCCAAAGAACTGGCAGAATTAACCAAATCGAACGTCTGTGTATCGAAAATAAGACAGATTTTGGTTTGTAACCCAGCAAAAATGTACTTTCAACTAAATTGAGCCTGTTTCAAATGATCACTCACAAATAACTGTTCCAGATGCGAGATGCGTATCACTTCGCACTGGAAACTTTGTCTCGTGCATAACAACCCCCTTACAAACATATCTGCCAAACACCGGCTTTGAGGACATTCTCACTTTTATACAACAGGTTACCAACATATTCAAATAACAATTGGCATATTTTCATGAAAAACATTATTTTTATGAATTTATTCATACTATTTCATCCTTCCACAAGATATAGGCCCGACACAAATCTAGGGTTGCTACCCAATTCAGCTGGTCGTTCGTTCTATGGGTTCAGTTGCCAGAGATGCGACCCAGTCGTTCAGTCTTTTTGTTCTGTATCTATGGACGTGACCCAGTCGTTCAGTCTTTTTGTTCTGTATCTAGCCCTTTGTTCTAAAACATTCTTATCCCTTGCTTGTCACGTCAAAAAGTGCAGCTGGAATAACAGCAACGTTTACAGTATTTGTTTAAGATGTTTTCTAGTGACATTAATTTGGATACATCCATAACAATGAGATAATGAGGCGTGATTTCGCCTGGCATAGAAAATGTGCTCACTCGTCAGAACACTGTTGGTCAGAGGAGCTAGCTAACAACACAGCTAACACAATCACTTCAAACTGAAGCTGGAAAGACTGCAAACTAGCTGCACTTCATTTAGTTTTACCTTTTTCAATTGACATTTCTTTGTAAATAAATATCCATAAAAATGATGCCAGCTGATTCATGATTTAGACTGGCTAAGAAACACTGCCTGTCTGTCTCGTCCCGACTCCCAACACGTTCATTACTATAGGACAGCTAGAGATCACATTTTTATATTGAAACAATGTTGCAAATGTCAGAGAGACAAACAGAAAGCTTTATACAAATCTCCTCTGTTGAAAACTAAATGTTAGCCTAAAAGAAATGTGAGATAATGTCTAGAGGCTTTGATAGTTGATAAAGTGCCTGGCTGGGCTGATGAGACAGTGGATTGCGCAGTCAGATGGAACAGAGTAAATAGGCATTTTAACATCATAGATTTAGCCGGTGGTAACTTGTGGAATAGACACTAGCTGGAATGCCGTTTTAACCAATCAGCATTCAGGATTAGACCCACCCATTGTATAATCTGTTATATTACATAATGTTTTTAATCTTAACATGGGTGTGTCTTGACTGTGATAAGGGCTCTGGAAATAAGAGAGTCTTGTCTACTAAATTTACAAAACAAGGCTATGACATTGCACATCCATAGACAAGCAAACGCCACTGCTGAGGTTACTGCCTTTAAAAAAAATGTTTATTGAATATTTAAAACATACAATATACTTGCAGTGAAGCCGCTCAACAACCACATGACATTAGTCACCTAACAGCCTCCCATCCAGAGCGACACGCAGAAGCAACCAGGGTCAACGCCCTGCTCAACGCCCTTCCCCAAGAGCTTCCCCTCAAACATCCAAGACCCCCCTACCCCACAGCCCCACCCCCAGAAGAAAATAATTAAATAATTCCATTAACCACCCCCAAGACCCCCCCCCCCACCCCTCCCAATGCACCAACAATCAACAAAATTAACAAAAGAGAAAAAAGAGAAAGACAAATGAAAACAGAAAACAACAATGCAAAAAACAAAGGACATCTAGGACAACAAAAATCATAACAGCAAGGACAACTGAATATGTTGAGTGCATGTTTGTGCCTCTAGGTCATCAGGCTGCTGATTATCCGGCACACCTGTCACCATCATCTTGCACACCTGCGCCTCATGACACGCACCTGGACTCAATCACCTCCTTGATTATCTTCCATGTATCTGTCACTCCCCTTGATTCTTTCCTCAGGTGTTATTGACTCTGTTTTTATGTCTGTTCGTTTGTGTTTCGTGTTCATTGTTTATTTTATTTATTAAAAACACTCACTCCCTGAACTTGCTTCCCGACTCTCAGCGCACCCGTTACAGTATGGCACTATTTAGATGTATGTGTGTGTCCGTCTATGTGTGCATCTATGTGTGTACAAACACCTTCACGGATTCAGCCTCAGGAAAACTGGCATTATCTGTAACAACACTGCCCCTCAGTGTCATTCAAACTTACTTTTTATGTTTTATTTTGACTTATTTTTTTATATCTTTGACCATCATTCTATCCCATACCCAGCAACTCCACTCCCACTTCTCTCCAACTCCGCATCCCAACCCTCAGCTTCCCTCAGCCCATTCCACCTATCTCTGCTGGCCCCCTTCTTCAAATTTCTATGCACCTTATATCTTTCAACTATGCTGTGATGTTTAACATAGATTGAAATTGTATCTAATTGAATAGATTCCACAGATTGCGAGTTGAAGATACATACTTTTATTAAGAGTATTAGTATATTAGTAATTGACTGACCCGGTTTCTCCAGATCTCGCAACAGTACTATTTCTAGGGTCAATTTTAAATCAGTGTTATGCATTTTCAGCCATTCCTGGACCTGAGACCGGTTTATTGCCTTTTTGAAGATTGTGTTCCATGATATAATATAAAAAGTTAATATTACGGTTTCATTAAATTAAACTTAAAAGGCACTTGTTTATTGACTGAATATATATGGGGCAAATTAGCAATTAGGAGTTGTCATCTGTAAAGGTTATGATAAATTAGGCATTATTGAGCATTGTTGGAATAGATTTCCAGTGCGGGCCTATTAAAAAAATAAACAGTTCCAGTCAAAAGTTTGGACACACCTACTTATTCTATGGTTTTTCATTATTTGTACTATTTTCTATATTGTAGAATAATAGTGAAGACATCAAAACTATGAAATAACACATAGAATCACGTGGTAACCAAAAAAGTGCTAAACAAATCAAAATATATTTTATCTTTGAGATTCTTCAAAGTAGCCACCCTCTGCCTTAATGACAGCTTTTCACACACTTTGCATTCTCTCAACCAGCTTCATGAGGTAGTCACCTGGAATGCATTTTAATTAACAGGTGTGCCTTGTTAAAAGTTCATTTGTGGAATTTCTTTCCTTCTTAATGCGTTTGAGCCAATCAGTTGTGTTGTGACAAGGTAGGGGTGGTATACAGAATATAGCCCTATTTGGTAGAAGACCAAGTCCATATTATGGCAGAAACTGTTCAAATAAGCAAAGAGAAACAAAAGTCCATCAATACTTCAAGACATAATGGCCAGTCAAAGTAGAACATTTCAAGAACTTTTAACGTTTCTTCCTGTGCATTGGCAAACACCATCAAGCATTATGATGAAACTGACTCTCATGAGGACTGCCATATTACACAGGAAAGGAAGACCCAAAGTTCATTAGAGTTACCAGCTTCAGAAATTGCAGGCCAAATAAATGCTTCACGGAGTTCAAGTAAGAGGCACATCTCAACATCAACTGCTCAGAGGAGACCATGTGAAGCAGGCCTTATTGGTCGAATTGCTGCAAAGAAACCACTACTAAAGGACACCAATAAGAAGAAGAGACTTGCTTGGGCCAAGAGACATGAGCAATGGACATTAGACTGGGGGAAATCTGTCCTTTAGTCTGATGAGTCCAAATTTGAGATTTTTGGTTCCAACTGCCGTGTCTTTGTGAGACGCAGAGTGTGTGAACGGATGGTCTCCGCATGTGTGGTTCCCACCAAGAAGCATGGAGTAGGAGGTGTTATGGTGTGGGGGTGCTTTGCTGGTGACACTGTCTGTGATTTATTTAAAATTCAAGGCATACTTAACCAGCATGGCTACCACAGCATTCTGTAGCGATACGGAATTCCCATCTGGTTTGCGCTTTGTAGGACTATAAAGTGTTTTTCAACAGGACAATGACCCAACACCCCTCCAGGCTGTGTAAGGGCTATTCGATCAAGAAGGAGAGTGATGGAGTGCTGCATCAGATGACCTGGCCTCCACAATCACCCGACCTCAACCCAATTGAGATGGTTTGGGATAAGATGGACCGCAAAGTGAAGGAAAAGCAGCCAACAAGTGCTCAGCATAACACACACAGTGTGTTACCAATTGTTTTCTTGGTGACTATGGTCCCAGCTGCCATGAGATCATTGACAAGATCCTCCCATGTAGTTCTGGGCTGATTCCTCACCGTTCTCACGATCATTGCAACTCCATGAGGTGAGATCTTGCATGGAGCCCCAGGCCGAGGGAGATTGACAGTTCTTTTGTGTTTCTTCCATTTGCGAATAATCGCACCAACTGTTGTCACCTTCTCACCAAGCTGCTTGACGATGGTCTTGTAGCCCATTCCAGCCTTGTGTAGTTCTACAATCTTGTCCCTGACATCCTTGGAGAGCTCTTTGGTCTTGGCCATGGTGGAGAGTTTGGAATCTGATTGATTGATTGCTTCTGTGGACAGGTGTTTTTATATAGGTAACAAACTGAGTTTAGAAGCACTCCCTTTAAGAGTGTGCTCCTAATCTCAGCTCGTTACCTGTATAAAAGACACCTGGGAGCCAGAAATCTTTCTGAGGGGGTCAAATACTTATTTCCCCCATTAAAATACAAATCAATTTATAACATTTTTGGCATGTGTTTTTCTGGATTTTTTTGTTGTTATTCTGTCTCTCACTGTTCAAATAAACCTACCATTAAAATTATAGACGGATCATTTCTTTGTCAGTGGGCAAACGTACAAAATCAGCAGGGGATCAAATACTTTTTCCCCTCACTGTACAATGTAGAACATTTTTAAAAATAAAGAAAACCCTTGAATGAGTATGTGTGTACAAACTTTTGACTGGTACTGTATATACAGTATATATATTTTTTTATTTGAGTACTTGAGTTAAAAGAAAATATGCGAGCGCTCAAACAGTCAAAACATTTCAAATGCCGATCCCTACTGTCTGCTTCAACACTTCCACACACTGCAACAGAGGTCTATAGAAGATCTTTGCTGTCAAGAAACATCTCCTAATCCCCTATTCACTATGCACTAGGTCGGATCCCCTGTCACTAGCATACATCTTCCATTCAGTTTGCTTTTGACTTTAATGTTTCTGCAGTAATCTTCTCCAGTCTACTCAGCTGTGTCCTTTACATTTCCTGAATAGTCTGTTTTATGTTCGTGACTCTTTCATGCTTTGGTTTTTGAAGAATCTTATTTCTCTGGAGTCTCTGGTAAAGTAAAGTTCACACAGCACAAACAGGAAGACCACACACACTGATGAAGACCTAAGGGTCTGTGAGGTGAGAAAGTGCTTCAACCAACCTTGAAGATCCAAGGGTAGAAAGAAAAATGTTATAATAACTACACTTGGGAACATCGCCCTGTGCCGAGTTCTCCCTTTTTTTTGCTGTCAGGCATTACCTTTGATATCCAGTTTCTGCTCAAAGGCGTTGGATACGCTTCTTAACATTACTGTTATTTACACTCCCTGACACTCTTATATCTAGAACTTAAAACAGTTATTCAGCTGTCCCCGTAGGAGAACCCTTTTTGGTTCCAGGGAGAACCATTTCTGCTTCCAGGTAGAGGTTCTATGTAAAAACCCTTTCCACAGAGGGTTCTACATTATGTGCCTTTTTATTTGACGGTGTATTCATGCATATCCGTTTTACCGTTTGGAAATGAAAGCACTGTATAGACAGTGCATCCAGAAAGTGTTCTGACCCCTTGACTTTTTCCACATCATTCTAAAATTGATTAAATTGTTCTCTCATCAATCTACCCCATAATGGCAAAGCAAAAACAGGTTTGTAGAAATTTTGGCCAAAGCTCTGTCTAGGTTGGATGGGGAGCATCTCTGCACAGCTATTTTCAGGTCTCTCATTCATCTATTCATCCTTTTAACTCTCTATTGAAGGAGGGGGTGGGGCATAATAGGTTGCAATCACTATTACAGAGCAATCGCTCGCACCGAATGTCTCAGAGTGATCTGTGTGATCTCCTCTGATAGATGGATTTAACAACTAAGATGTGCTGTAGGGTTCCTCCTTTATGTTCTACAACAAAGGACTCAATGGAAGTAATATAACAGGAACACAAAGCCTCACCAATCTGTTAACAATATGGTCTTCTATAAAAACCTGATGTTTCAATTTAAAGGACATTTTATTTGTCACATGCGCCAAATATAGCTGTGAAATGCTTGCTTACGAGCCCTTCCTAACAATGCAGTAAAAATAATAATAACGTAAAATGAATAAAATACACAAGAATGAAGCAGGGATTACCAGATCAATGTGCAGAGGTACGCAGGGTAAAGTGACTAGGCATCAGGATAGATAATAAGAGTAAATTAAATAACATAGTAGCAGCAGCAAATGATGTGTACATGTAAGTGTGTGTATGCCTGTGTGTGTTATGTGTGTGGGTTTTGTGTGAGTGTCAGTGTAAAGTGTGTGTACAGTGCCTTCAGAAAGTATTCATACCTATTGACCTATTCCACATTTTGTTGTTACAGCCTGAATTCAAAATGTATTCAATTCGTTTTTTCGTTCCCATCTACATACAATACCCCATAATGAGTGAAAACATGTTTGTTTTTTTATTTTGCAAATTTATTGAAAATGAAGTACAGAAATATCTCACACCCCTGAGTCATTACTTTTTAAAAGCCCCTTTAAGCTTGATGCAGTCATTGCGTGCTAGGAATATGGGACCAAATACTACACTTTTGACTACTATAAATTGAATTTGTCCAAACACTTATGCCACCTTCAAATGGGGGGACTAGATACATAAAGTGCTTTCATTTCTAAATGGTAAAACAGATACTGGATCAGACTGTGACAAAACATTTATTTTTTCCTGCTCAAATTACGTTGGTAACCAGTTTATAATAGCAGTAAGGCACCTCAGGGATTTGTGATATATGGCCAACATACCACGGCTAAGGACTGTGTCCTAGCACTCTGTGTTGTGTGGTGCCTATGAACAGCCCTTAGCCGTGGTATATTGGCCATATACCACACCCACTCTGGCCTTTTTGCTTAGTAATAAAACACTGTTATCCAAACACAAAGCCACACTGACTTATTCTGATCAGGCTCTGCTGACAAGGGAAGAAATATAATATAATTAAATATAATTAACCAAAAATATAAAAAGTGAATACAGATGGTTGGCCGAAGTGGCGGTTGATTTTCATAGTGCCAATGGCAGGTGTTTCTAGTTGGGTGTTGGCAGGGGAGACTGGGGAAAATGCTCTGGCGTGCACTGTGACATTTATAGCAACATTTATGGCAACATGTATGCCTTGTTCAAGCACTAATACATTTCCTTTATTATTGTAAATATCAAAAGTATATGTTTGTGTTTTTAAACATGCGTCATTCCCTTGTACACAAACTATGTGCGACACATTTAATGCTGCCAGTCTTGATCTTATAAATATATCTCATAAAAACACACATTGGATGGAGCTACAATGGTGCCAATCTTTCCAAATTCACTTGGGATTTAGGCCTACTGACTTTAATGCATATAGCCCTTGTCAAAACAGATGGTGGAGTATAGACAGAACTATAGGCCACTTCTGGGATGTAAGTGTGTGTATGGTCTGGTCTGCCCCTTTAACCATCTTCATAAAATGCATGAGAAAAACTCTAAGCCAGGAGAACTGTGCCTTCTGCTTCCAGCTGCCTGGCAACCTCAGGACCCTTATCAGAACAAACAGCCTATGTCAAATTGTCTGTGACTCTTAAAACCAGTGGTAAATTGAGTCGGAGCTATCCGGAGCAGGGCTCCTGAATCTTGGGTTGAAGAGAGAGCTAGGCGAAGCCGAGCTCCAACAACTTATGGGTCCAAATTGGAGTAGGATAAAAGTACTAACTGTACTGTCGTCCTTAGGCCTCAATGTGTGTGTAACAGAAATTAGACAGCCAACTCCATTCAAAAACCCTGTCAAGAGTCAGTATTACGCTTTCTCCAGTATTCCATGATTGATGAAACTAAAGTACAAAATAATTAATTCACTGACACAGCTCAGCCTTTGTCATAATGCCCAAAACAAACTTGACAGATCAGTGAAATAGCCACATAGTAAGTGAAGCCATCTGCTAAACAGCAATGAATATACCGGCTAAGCTAGCAGGGCGATCAATTTAAACACAAATCTGATGCACAACTGCTGTAGAAAACATCTGATATAGCAAGATGAACGTCTTAGACAAGGTTTCATATAACATGTGGTCAGCTGATTACAATGCTTCCCATTTCCTGTTTATTGGCACCATAAAGTACCATGGAAGCCCTGAGCTAACAAACTAAACAAATAAAATAAAAACTTAGTGCCTTAGCATAATGAGGCAGAACACTAACCCTAGAATGGTAATACACTACAACCAAAGTTCTTTAGAATTCTGGAAACAACAAACAGGGAAGAGGCAGACAGTTTATGGTTATTAAGTATTCGTAAAAAAGGGGGAGTTAAAGTATTTAAAAATAATAATAAAACACCACAACCTCGCCGGGAAGCCAGCTCACCAAAATGTAGCAGTACTTCACTCACAGAGCGGTGGTTGACGTTTGTTCGGCTCTCCCTGTGCAGGGTTTGTTAGTCTCTTCTTGAAGGGTTTGTACGGCTCTTCCCGAGCAGGGTACGGAGTCACTCCGGTTAGCAGCTCCTTTCTCCACAGGGGTATAGGCAGCAGTAGTAGTCCTCGTCAGAGGCAGTTGTTGTAGCAGTGACTTGCGTGAGGCCTGTCCCATCCGGTGGTGTGTTGCTGGTGTTAGATCTGACTTTAAATGTCCCCAGCACTTCTTCTTCTTCTTTGGGTTTTATGGCAGACTAAAACCCAAAAAGGTGTATTGCCGCCACCAACTGGACGGCGTGAAACCAATTTTTTTATTTTACAAAATCCATACGTAATAGTTAAACTAACTTAATCCAACCCAATAAAAATAGTACCCTGCCAAAACAAACAAAACTCCCACTTCTTCCTTCTTTAATTCTCCATATCTCCCTTCTCAGGCTCTAGGACCTGAGAAGGTGGTACGGCTCTAGGACCTGAGAGGGTGGTACAGCTGTAGGACATGAGAAGGTGGTACGGCTTGTGACAATATTCCATATAACTCCTTTGCTCCTTTCAGCCCCAGGAACAGCTCCGCCACATCCACTATGATTTCTATCTTCCTGGACCTTCTCTCCACCTCTGCAGTGCCATTAATTACCATAGCTATAAAAGGCCACAAAATCCACCGTCTTAACCTTTATAATGTCAGGATCCTGCTGGTGAAAGGCAACCCTGCAGTCTGCAGTGTAGGCCTATCCACTACCATGGACTCTTCTGGTGCACCAATCAAACACTCAACCCTTTTCATAGCTGCTGCATATGAAAAGATCTGTGCAGCACTGACTTTGGCCACTTCATTCTCTTCCACCCTTGTGGGACATTCGAAAGACGTGGCTTCATGGTTCCCACCGCAATTGCAACATGTCACATGTTCATCTCTTTTATAACACATAAACTGATTTTTTCCAGAACTTGGACATCTCGTCTTCTCCCTTCTGCAAACATTTGATACATGACCAAAAGCTTTACAATGATCACACTGTGTTGGTCCTGGGATAAATGCTCTGACTCTGTAGTTAATACATCCTAACTGCACTTGAGTAGGGAGAGACACCATATCCAAAAACAAAAGAACAGATAAACTCTTCACTTTTTCTTAATTCACCACACAATTCATCTGACGTGCATCAATCACTCCAGGAATATGTTTTATTCTCTTCAACATCTACTTCCCACAATGTGCCAGATATAAGCCCCCTGAGGAGTACCTTGTTCCTAAGAGACACACAAATCGGGTGAGACGCAACACATAATTCTTCTGTTCCTCCCTAAGCACAAAAAATCTAAACAAGCCTGCCTCTAGTGATCCTCACTGCCTTCACTATTCCCAGCATTCTTTCCACCAGTTTGTTTGGATACCTCAAATGTATTCCTCAAGATTGGTATTTCATTCAGCTGCTCCTCATTTACAATGTCACGACTTCCGCCGAAGTTGGTCCCTCTCCTTGTTCGGGCGACGCTCGGTGGTCGACGTCACCAGCTTTCTAGTCACCACCGATTCATGTTTCATTTTCGTTTTGTTTTGTCTTCATTGTACCCACCTGGTTTCCATTCCATAATCAGTGTTCCTTATTTAACCCTCTGGCTTCCCCTTTTCTTTTGTGCGTGATTGCCGTTGTCAGTTGGTTTCATTTATGTGCTCTGGATATTTATGTTTATCCTTGTTGGAACATTGTAGATATTGAGTAAAGCTCAGATTTTTACTCATACCTGTGTCCTGCGCCTGACTCCGCCTTATCCATTCACCTAGAACGCAGACATACAAACCATACTACAAGGTGCGAAGTGACATTCTCTTCTCTGTACTCTACTTTGCTCTGTTTTCCTTTCTTTTAGACTTCCAATCCACTTCATCAACCGCTTCCGCCATCTTTTGTCACGTCCTAGTCAAGTCAATAGAAAGCTCACTAGAAAAGATCAATAGCTAACAATTATATGACATACACCAATAACTTCATCAATTGCAACAGCAGCTGGCAAAATCATGTCCCCAGCACTGTCTGATGAGCCCACTTTGTTTAGGTGGCAGCTCATGAAGCCAATGCTGGTTAGGTGTGTCGTGCCTGGCTCCATTTCGGGCAGCTAATTATTCAATCATTCCCTCATTCATTCCACAAGACAAAATGAAAAAGGGTTATCAAGTTCAAAGCAAAATAAATCAAGGCAAATAGTTAATCAAATGCAAACCAAAACACACGTGAGGAATAAATAAATAAGGCACTTCTAATAGATCAATTTTAATTAAGCACACATGAGAGAAATGAGAACTGTCGTTGGCACATGTGACTCATACAACAGTAACCCTTAACCCCTAATCGTATCTTTATGTCCACATCCCGTCTCAAAAATAACCATAACCCTAGCTTCATGTCCACACCCCGGGTCAACCCTAACCCTAGCCATGACCCGAACCTTAACTCTAACTTGGAATAACCGTAAACCTAGCTTTAAATAGTAACCACTCCAAATAGGCATCCCCCGCCTCACATCTGCTTAAAAAGCCTCTCTACCTTGCATGTGCAAAACTATCTGACCGTCATTTCACTCTGTCACCCTTCGCTCTCATTGAATAATCCAATTATTTGAATCTCAATTGAATTCCAATCAGTTTTAGTTTTATCAAGGTACACTTGATACACTGTATATGTCTTAAGAATGTGGGTCTTGATCAGGGTCAGACCAGTCTTGATCAGGGTCAGACCAGTCTTGACTCATACTTGCTTGAATTACAAAAATGGAACAGAGTTTTCTCTTTCTGTGAACAACAGTAACAGGCGGCCAGATAGCTATTTCCTTGGCATATGCCTAACTCAGGTCCATTCTCTCTGGGGTTGGGCCTGGGTCTGGGGCTGTAGTTCACACACATGTCCTTGAAATAGCCAAAGTATAACAGCAAAACAAGGTTTTCTCTTGCTGTTTCCGACAATAAGTGCCAGATATAAATGCCAGGCTGAGGCAACTGGCAGGTGGACACAAGTGAGAAAAAGGAAACTGACACAATTACAGCTCTACAAGGTAACACAACCTGGATTACCCATGGATCACATCAAAACCTCTCAGATAAACCCCAGTATTTCATTGGCTATTAGAGAGAGTCAAATGGATCATGTTCTTGTGGGGGCAGAGGATAGTAATGAGGTCTTTAAAGGCTAATCAGTGATATTTACAGCCATTTGTGTTCATTTATATTCCTGATTGATAGTTCAATTATGGAGAAGGGCTTTAAACAGGCAGTTTACCGGCATCGGTCTCTCTGGCACTACATCAAGACAATACTCTATAGTAGTGGTTTGGGAATGAGAGATTAATGTATTTTCAAAAGGTGTAGCCGTGATCCAAATAAAATGGATCACCATTTTATTTGAAGAATGTGAAATGTCAGAATAATAGTAGAGAGAATGATTTATTTAAACTTTTATTTATTTTATCACATTCCCAGTGGGTCAGACGTTTACATACACTCAATTAGTATACGGTAGCATTGCCTTTAAATTGGTTAACTTGGGTCAAACCTTTCGGGTAGCCTTCCACAAGCTTCCCACAATAAGTTGGGTGAATTTTGTCCCATTCCTCCTGACAGAGCTCAGTCAGGTTTGTAGGCCTCCATGCTCGCATGTGCTTTTTCATTTCTGCCCACAAATTGTCTATAGGATTGAATTCAGGGCTTTGTTGTCCTCAAGCCATTTTGCCACAACTTTGGAAGTATGCTTGGGGTCATTGTCCATTTGGAAGACCCATTTGCAACAAAGCTTTAACTTGAGATGTTGCTTCAATATATCCACATAATGTTCCTCCCTCATAATGCCATCTATTTTGTGAAGTGCACCAGTCCCTCCTGCAGCAAAGCACCCCCACAACATGATGCTGCCACCCCCGTGCTTCACGGTTGGTATGGTGTTCTTCAGCTTGCAAGCGTTTCCCTTTTTCCTCCAAACATAACGATGGTCATTATGGCCAAACAGTTCTATTTTTGTTTCCTCAGACCAGAGGAAATTTCTCCAAAAAGTACGATCTTTGTCCCCATGTGCAGTTGCAAACCGTAGTCTGGCTTTTTTTATGGCGGTTTTGGAGCAGGGGATTCTTCCTTGCTGAGTGGCCTTTCAGGTTATGTCGATATAGGACTCGTTTTACTGTGGACATAGATACATTTGTACCTGTTTCCTCCAGCATCTTCACATGGTCCTTTGCTGTTGTTCTGGGATTGATTTGCACTTTTCGCACCAAAGTATGTCCATCTCTAGTAGACAGAACGCGTCTCCTTCGTGAGGGAATGACGGCTGCGTGATCCCATGGTGTTTATACTTGCGTACTATTGTTTGTACAGATGAACGTGGTACCTTCAGGTGTTTGGAAACTGCTCCCGAGGATTAACCAGACTTATGGAGGTCTACAATTTTTTTCTGAGGTCTTGGCTGATTTCTTTTGATTTTCCCATGATGTCAAGCAAAGAGACACTGAGTTTGAAGGTAAGCCTTGAAATACATCCACAGGTACACCTCCAATTGACTCAAATGATGTCTATTCGCCTATCAGAAGCTTTTAAAGCCATGACATAATTTTCTGGAATTTTCCAAGCTGTTTAAAGGCACAGTCAACTTAGTGTATGCAAACGTCTGACCCACTGCAATTGTGATACAGTGAATTAGAAGTGAAATAATCTGTCTGTAAATAATTGTTGGAAAAATGTATTGTGTCATGCACAAAGTAGATGTCCTAACCGACTTGCCAAAACTATAGTTTGTTAACAAGACATTTGTGGAGTGGTTGAAAAAGGAGTTTTAATTCAACTGTATATGCTGAGATTCAGATTTATTATTCACACCCCTTGAGTTTTTCCATGTTTTATTGTGCTAACAGGTGGAATTAAAATGCATTTAATTGTAATGTTTTGTCAACGATCTACACCAAATACTCTGTAATGTGAAGGTGGAAGAAAATTCTAACATTTGTAAAAAAAATTCATGAAGAATAAAACACAAATATATCTAGATTAGATAAGTATTCAAACAAACTGTTTTGAATCACCTTTGGCAGCGATTACCTGGATTGTACAATATTTGCACATAATTATTTTTGCAATTCTTTAAGCTCTGCCAAGTTGGTTGTTGATAATTATTAGATATTCACTTTCAAGGCTTGCCATATATTTTCAAGACGATTTAAGTCAAAACTGTAATTAGGCCACTCAGGAACATTGAATGTCAACTTGTTAAGAAAGTCCAGTTCACATTTGGTCTTGTGTTTTAGGTTATTGTCCTGCTGAAAGGTACATTTGTCTCTCAGTGTCTGTTGGAAAGCAGACTGAACCAGGTTTTCCTCTAGGATTTGTTTGTGCTGTTTCTGTTTATCTTTAAAAAAACTTCCTGATCCATGCAGATGACAAGCATACCCATGAAATGTTACAGCCACTACCATGCTTGAAAATATTAAGAGTGATACTCAGTGATGTGTTGTGTTGGATTTGCTCCAAACATAATGCTTTGTGTTCAGGACAAAAAGTTAATATCTTTGCCACATTTTTTTGCGGTTTTACTTTAGTGCATTATTGCAAACAGGATGCATGTTTTGGAATATTTTTTATTTTGTACAGGCTTCCTTCTTTTCACGCTGCCATTTAGGGTAATATTGTACAGCTAACTACAATGTTGTTGATCCATCCTCAGTTTTCTCCAATCACTGCCATTAAACTCTATAACAGTTGGGTGAAATCATGGTGAAATCTCTGAGCAATTTCCTTCGTCTCCGGCAATAGAGTTGGGAAGGACGCCTGTATCTTTGTAGTGACTTGGTCTATTGATACACCATCCAAAGTGTAATTATGTCACACCCTGATCTGTTTCACCTGTCCATGTGCTTGTCTCCACCCCCCTCCAGGTGTCACCCATCTTCCGCATTATCCACTGGGTATTTATGCCTGTGTTTTCTGTTTGTCTGTTGCCAGTTAGTCTTGTTTGTTCAAGTCAACCAGCGTTTTGTCTCTGCTCCTGCTTTTTCCCAGTCTCTCTTTTTCTCGCCCTCCTGGTTTTGACCCTTACCTGTCCTGACTCTGTGCCCGCCAGCCTGACCACTTAGACTGCCCGGACCCTGAGCCTGCCTGCCGTCCTGTACCTCAAATCAAATCAAATCAAATGTATTTATATAGCCCTTCGTACATCAGTTGATATCTCAAAGTGCTGTACAGAAACCCAGCCTAAAACCCCAAACAGCAAGCAATGCAGGTGTAGAAGCACGGTAGCTAGGAAAAACTCCCTAGAAAGGCCAAAACCTAGGAAGAAACCTAGAGAGGAACCAGGCTATGTGGGGTGGCCAGTCCTCTTCTGGCTGTGCCAGAACATGGCCAAGATGTTCAAATGTTCATAAATGACCAGCATGGTCAAATCACAGGCAGAACAGTTGAAACTGGAGCAGCAGCAAGGCTAGGTGGACTGGGGACCGCAAGGAGTCATCATGTCAGGTAGTCCTGAGGCATGGTCCTTGGGCTCAGGTCTTCCGAGAGAGAGAAAGAAAGAGAGAAAGAGAGAATTAGAGAGAGCATACTTAAATTCACACAGGACACCGGATAGGACAGGAGAAGTACTCCAGATATAACAAACTGACCCTAGCCCCCCGACACAAACTACTGCAGCATAAATACTGGAGGCTGAGAAAGGAGGGGTCAGGAGACACTGTGGCACCATCCGATGACACCGCCGGACAGGGCCAAACAGGAAGGATATAACCCCACCCACTTTGCCAAAACACAGCCCCCACATCACTTACCATCCTGAGACAAGGCCGAGTATAGCCCACAAAGATCTCCGCCACGGCACAACCCAAGCGCCAACACAGACAGGAAGATCACATCAGTGACTCAACCCACTCAAGTGACGCACCCCTCCTAGGGACGGTATGAAAGAGCCCTAGTAAGCCAGTGACTCAGCCCCTGTAATAGGGTTAGAGGCAGAGAATCCCAGTGGAAAGAGGGGAACCGGCCAGGCAGAGACAGCAACGGCGGTTCGTTGCTCCAGAGCCTTTCCGTTCACCTTCACACTCCTGGGCCAGACTACACTAAATCATATGACCCACTGAAGAGATGAGTCTTCAGTAAAGACTTAAAGGTTGAGACCGATTTTGCGTCTCTCACATGGGTAGGCAGACCGTTCCATAAAAATTGAGCTCTATAGGAGAAAGCCCTGCCTCCAGCTGTTTGCTTAGAAATTCTAGGGAAAATTAGGAGGCCTGCGTCTTGTGGCCGTAGCGTACGTGTAGGTATGTACGGCAGGACCAAATCAGAGAGATAGGTAGGAGCAAGCCCATGTAATGCTTTGTAGGTTAGCAGTAAAACCTTGAAATCAGCCCTTGCCTTGACAGGAAGCCAGTGTAGGTAGGCTAGCACTGGAGTAATATGATAAAATTTTGGGGTTCTAGTCAGGACTCTAGCAGCCGTATTTAGCACTAACTGAAGTTTATTTAGTGCTTCATCCGGGTAGCCGGAAAGTTGAGCATTGCAGTAGTCTAACCTAGAAGTGACAAAAGCATGGATTAATTTTTCTGCATCATTTTTGGACAGAAAGGTTCTGATTTTTGCAATGTTACGTAGTTGGAAAAAAGCTGTCCTTGAAATGGTCTTGATATGTTCGTCAAAAGAGAGATCAGGGTCCAGAGTAACACCGAGGTCCTTCACAGTTTTATTTGAGACGACTGTACAACCATTAAGATTAATTGTCAGATTCAACAGAAGATCTCTTTGTTTCTTGGGACCTAGAACAAGCATCTCTGTTTTGTCCGAGTTTAAAAGTAGAAAGTTTGCAGCCATCCACTTCCTTATGTCTGAAACACATGCTTCTAGCAAGGGCCATTTTGGGGCTTCACCATGTTTCATTGAAATGTACAGCTGTGTGTCATCTGCATAGCAGTGAAAGTTAACATTATGTTTTCGAATGACATCCCCAAAAGATAAAATATATAGTGAAAACAATGGGGGTCCTAAAACGGAACCTTGAGGAACACCGAAATTTACAGTTGATTTGTCAGAGGACAAACCATTCACAGAGACAAACTGATATCTTTCCAACAGATAAGATCTAAACCAGGCCAGAACTTGTCCGTATAAACCAATTTGGGTTTCCAATCTCTCCAAAAGAATGTGGTGACCGATGGTATCAAAAGCAGCACTAAGGTCTAGGAGCACGAGGACAGATGCAGAGCCTCGGTCTGTTGCCAGGTCATTTACCACCTTCACAAGTGCAGTCTCAGTGCTATGATGGAGTCTAAAACCAGACTGAAGCATTTCGTATACATTGTTTGTCTTCCGGAAGGCAGTGAGTTGCTACGCAACAGCCTTTTCTAAAATCTTTGAGAGGAATGGAAGATTCGATATAGGCCGACAGTTTTTTATATTTTCTGGGTCAAGGTTTACCCCACTACTCTGGATTATCGTCCCCTGCCTGCTTTGACCTGTCATTTGCCAGCCCCTGTTGCTGTAATAAACATTGTTACTTCAACACAGTCTACATTTGGTTCCTACCTGAAACGTGATAAATGAATAACTTCACCATGCTCAAAAGGATCTTCAATGACTGCTTTTTTATTTTTACCCATTTTCCAAAAGTGCCCTACTTTGCAAGACATTGGAAAACCTCCCTTGTCTTTGTGGTTGAATATGTGTTTGAAATTCACAGCCAGACTGAGGCACCTTACAGATAATTGTATGTGTAGATTACAGAGATGAGGTAGTCATTCAAAAATTGTGTTAAACACCATTATTGCACACAGAGTGAGTCCATGGCACATTTCTACTCCTGAACGTATTTAGGCTTGTGTCACGAATACCACTGAAGGTGGCTCCCCTTCCTGTTTGGGTGGAGCTCGGCGGTCGTTGTCGCCGGTCTATTAGCTGCCACCGATCCCTTTTTCCTTTTCCTTTTCTTCGTCTAATTGTTTTCACCTGTTCCTTGTTGGGGTTTTGGGATGGGTGTTATTCAAGTTCGTTTTGCCCTCTGGTGTTTGTGCTGGCTTGTTGGTTTGTTACGTTTGGTGATGTATCGTGTTTGTTTTGCGTTTTCGCTGTCCAGTGTTTGTAACTAGGTTTTGGGTTTGTTTAGCGCCAGTGTTTTAGGGCATTCACCCATGTTTGGACCTGTTACGTTTTGAAGGACATTAAAGCGTTTTTCCCATTCACTTCGCTCGTTACAGCTTGCCATAACAAAGGGTATTTATTTCATATTTATTGACTTAATACATTTCAGCTTTACATTTTTCAACAGGTGTGAATACTTTCTGAGTGCACTGTATTTGGTGTTAGCAAACTAAAGAACACAAATGTGCCTCTTACATATTTGTTTGTGTGGTGGGGGGGTGGGGGGGGGTAGTTCACCAGGTTTCCTGCACAGATCCAAGGAACTGCTCACTGATTGGATTGGACATTGTGAGTCATACTGCTCACCGATTGGATGCTGTGAGTCATACACTAGCTCGGGGATGTTTTTCTTTCACAGCCTTAATTATTTTATTTTCAGATTCAAGGCTACACGCATAAGCGCGCACACACACACACACACACACACACACACACACACACACACACACACACACACACACACACCTGCCTGTTTCCTGAACAATAAGTGCTGTGAGAGACCAATAAGTCTTTATTAGACTGAGAAGTCGCTGCACAGACCTGCATAATACTTTATCTTGGGACTCACAAACACAACAACACTATATCAATAGAGAACTAGATGATCTGGCAGAAACAGCAGAAAACTATCAAGGAATAGATTAACAGAATACAGCTCATTTCATTGCCCTCCGGGCAACATTGGGCAATGATTGACACAGTGATTCTCACTATGGCTCCAAGGTCTACTCTCCTATCTTCTCCCAGCTCAACTGTATATTAACTGTATCAACCAAAGTATGAGAAGAGATAGGACATATGTTTGGTGTGTAAAGCACTTTGAACAGCTGTATAAAAAGTGATTTATACACTCCCCTACGCATTTATTTGGACAGGTAAGCTAAAACTATTCATTTTGGTTCTACTCCAGCTTTTGAATTTGAGATCAAATGTTTTATATGAGGCGTAAGTACAGAACGGCACCTTTGATTTGAGGGTATTTTCATACATACAGTGGGGCAAAAAAGTATTTAGTCAGCCACCAATTGTGCAAGTTCTCCCACTTAAAAAGATGAGAGGCCTGTAATTATCATCATAGGTACACTTCAACCATGACAGACAAAATGAGGGGAAAAAAATCCTGAAAATCACATTGTAGGATTTTTAATGAATTTATTTGCAAATTATGGTGGAAAATAAGTATTTGGTCAATAACAAAAGTTTATCAAAATACTTGTTATATACCCTTTGTTGGCAATGACAGAGGTCAAACGTTTTCTGTAAATCTTCACAAGGTTTTCACACACTGTTGCTGGTATTTTGGCCCATTCCTCCATGCAGATCTCCTCTAGAGCAGTGATGTTTTGGGGCTGTTGCTGGGAAACACGGACTTTCAACTCCCTGCAAAGATTTTCTATGGGGTTGAGATCTGGAGACTGGCTAGGCCACTCCAGGACCTTGAAATGCTTCTTACGAAGCCACTCCTTCGTTGCCCGGGCGGTGTGTTTGGGATCATTGTCATGCTGAAAGACCCAGCCATGTTTCATCTTCAATGCCCTTGCTGATGGAAGGATGTTTTCACTCAAAATCTCACGATACATGGCCCCATTCATTCTTTCCTGTACACGGATCAGTCGTCATGGTCCCTTTGCAGAAAAACAGCCCCAAAGCATTTGGATCATCCAAATGCTCTCTAGCAAACTTCAGACGGGCCTGGACATGTACTGGCTTAAGCAGGGGGACACGTCTGGCACTGCAGGATTTGAGTCCCTGGCGGTGTAGTGTGTTACTGATGGTAGGCTTTGTTACTTTGGTCCCAGCTCTCTGCAGGTCATTCACTAGGTCAACGTGTGGTTCTGGGATTTTTGCTCATCGTTCTGATCATTTTGACCCCACGGGGTGCGATCTTGCGTGGAGCCCCAGATTGAGGGAGATTATCAGTGGTCTTGTATGTCTTCCATATCCTAAGAAGTGCTCCCACAGTTGATTTCTTCAAACCAAGCTGCTTACCTATTGCAGATTCAGTCTTCCCAGCCTGGTGCAGGTCTACAATTTTATTTCTGGTGTCCTTTGACAGCTCTTTGGTCTTGGCGATAGTGGAGTTTGGAGTGTGACTGTTTGAGGTTGTGGACAGGTGTCTTTTATACTGATAACAAGTTCAAACAGGTGCCATTAATACAGGTAACGAGTGGAGGACAGATGAGCCTCTTAAAGACGAAGTTACAGGTCTGTGAGAGCCAGAAATCTTGCTTGTTTGTAGGTGACCAAATACTTATTTTCCACCATAATTTGCAAATAAATTCATTAAAAATCCTACAATGTGATTTTCCGGATTTTTTTCCTCATTTTGTCTGTCATGGTTGAAGTGTACCTATGATGAAAACTACAGGCCTATCTCATCTTTTTAAGTGGGAGAACTTGCACAATTGGTGGCTGACTAAATACTTTTTTTGCCCCACTGTTTACCCTGTCTTTCAGCCAATCAGCATTCAGGGCTTGAGCGAACAAGTTTGTAATCTGTAGCTTTGCCAATTCCCCTCTCTCATACACTTTTAATCAGCTTGAACTTCATAGAGAGACAGTGTCGATTCATAAGATTGACCATTTTACTGTTAGATTAGCTAGAGGTTTTAATCTCCCGCCATACAAAGTTGAGATCATGTGAATGGACCTTATCTATTTCTATTCTCAAATGTTTGGCTCTGCTTATCTCAACTCCTCTTACAGTTTCCCCTAATGTGTTGTAAGCAGGTTGTGTGGGTGGGTTTTCATAGATACAGACAGTAAAAGTAGATTGCTGCAGCACTGTTGCCTCTAACACCTCTGGAGAAGGCCATTGTCAACCCTATGTCGGTATCCCAAATAATACGCTATTCCCTATGTAGATCACAAAATGTGAACACTTTTGCACTGCTTTTGGTCATAAGTAATGCACTATATAGGGTATAAAGTCCCATTTGGTACACAAACTATGTCTGGTGTTACACTAACTGGACAAGGCTTGGTGGACACCTGGAATGGTGAAAATTATACTGCTATGAGAATGCTGTAGAAAATGCTGCCGTTTACATTGTGTGTGTTTGTGAGTCATTACACTTGCTTTGCTTCGCTAAAGTTTTTAATAAATATGACCAACTTCTAGGTTTGGTTTGCTTAACTTGCCCTTGCTATCTGTCTGTGCTTTCTGTGCAATATTAAACAATCTAAATGAAGATTCCTGTGACATCTGGCTTGCTGAGTGCTTTTAGCATGGAGGAGCATCCTTTGAAGCTCCATACAATGGTTGCGTCCCTCGTGGCACCCTGTTCCATGTATAGTGCACTAATTTTAACCAGGGCCAATAGGTTTGTTGCCATTGTTTAATTGTTCCTTGTGGTGTTGCCAGAAAAGCAATCAAGGGTCCACCTGCTGGTTGTGTGCCGGTGTTGCAGGGTGCTGATCACGTGATTAAACATGCACAAAGCACAGAGCTCTGATCTTCACTGGGTCTGAAAGCAAAACACTAACCTGACTCAGGCCTGAACTTAACCATAGCAACCAGTCTGTGTTACAGTTTGACGAAAACACACCACTGGAGAGTGAAGAGAGACAGACAACATTACGCACACACACAGTTTTACTCCGGTCCTGATGCAGAGGAGTGCCACTTCATTTAATCATCAACACCTCTCTCTCTCTTTCTCCTCCCCTCTATTATCCACTCATTAACAACAACTCAACACCACGGAGATAATGACTGTCATGTCACAAGGATTATATCCCAACGGTAAGGACTGTAATTGTTGTGGTGATGAGCAGCTACAGTAGCAGGAAGAGGAGGCTCCCTATAGCTTTATCTTGTATTATTTCCATGTCCGTGTGAACGGTGAGAACATGCTCCCTGGGTTGGAGGCTGTGTTAGTCTGTGTAGGTTAAATGATACTGTCACCATAATACAAACTTCTACCCAGGGAGCAGCATTGACAAATTGATAACAGATAAAGCACTGTCCTCTTCTTCACACACAAACAGTATACTGAACACACACATACACACACACACACAAGCACACTCACGATCACACTTAATGCACATGCATGCACAAACACAAACACACTATTTTCCCTATCATTGTATTTCCTCAGTGCGCCATACATTCTCTCATTGGCGAGGTTGTTGTATTTCATAGTGGTTTTGTGTTTCTTTAGCTCTCACGGTTCCCGTCCTAGCAACACAGCATATCTATTTCCTCCCTGTCCTCCCCTGCTGCCTCCCTCTCCTCTCCCACTTCCTCCCTCTCCTCTCCCACTGCCTCCCTCTCCTCTCCCGCTGCCTCCCTCTCCTCCCCCCTGAGGAACACTGATAGAACTAAGTGTGATATCATATTCAATCAGGTGTCACTTAGCGGGACTACAGACAACAGTAATATGCATGATATTGGCTGCCTTGTCTGAACTCCCTGTTGAGATCGCAAGCAAACTGACAGAGCAGTTTGTACTGTATGACAGGCAGCATTGATATTCCTACATTATCAGGAATCAAGGTAAGACCAAGATGCAGACACGTTGAAAAAATAATGGATTAATAGTCCAAGGGGCAGGCAAGAGACAGGTCAAGGCAGGCAGAGGTCAATAATCCAGATATGGGGCAAGGGTACCGGTCGGCAGGCAGGCTTAGGGTCAGGGGCAGGTAGGCAGAGTGGTCAGGCAGGCGGGTACAGAGACGGGACAGGCGAGGGTCAAAACCAGGAGGGTGAGAAAAAGAGAGGCTGGGAAAAACCAGGAGCTGACAAGACAAACGCTGGTAAGCTTGACAAACAAGATGAACTGGCAATAGACAAACAGAGAACACAGGTATAAGTACGCAGATAATAATGGGGAAGATGGGCGACACCTGGAGGGGGGTGGAGACAATCACAAAGACAGGTGAAACAGGTTAGGGCGTGACATACATTTTTCAGATGTACGGACTGCTTGTCTCCACCCCCCACCAGGTGTCTCACATCTCCCCTCAGTATCCCCTATGTATTTATACCTCTGTTCTCTGTTTGTCTGTTGCCAGTTCATTTTGTTCGTCAAGCCAACCAGCGGTTTCCCCCTTGCGCCTGTCTTTTCTAAAGTTTCTGTTTTCTAGTTTTCCCGGTTTTGACCATTCTGCCTACCCTGAGACTGCCTGCCGTTCTGTACCTTTTGGAATCTGATCTGGATTACTGACCTCTGCCTGCCCTGGATCTGTTGTTTTGCCTGCCCCCTGTTCTAGTAATAAACTTTTGTTACTTCGACATTGTCTGTATCTGGGTCTTCCCTAACATATGATAGTATGTCTGTGTGTTTGATTTTTATCCCAGAAGACAGAGAGCTCTGGGGAGAGAATGGGTTATGGCAAGGCTACATCATTCTGGGTGCATCCATTCTCCTGAAGCAAAGACCCACTGGGCCCAGTTTTTCAAAAGTTATCTGGATTTTGCCTATCCAATAGATGAGTTGGCTGACATCGTCACGAAAATAATGCGCACTCATCAATGTGGCCCGAAGGTGTGCGTTGTTGTGATTCTGAAATGTCAGATAGCTAGCAACAGTGACAAAACGCTGCCATGTGGAGAATTGTAGGTGGCTCGTTTCAGCTTGTTGTATCTTTGCTAACATGGCAAACATTCGCTAGCTAACCAACAACTGTAATGATGTATTTGCGAGACAACAAGTGCTCATTGTGCGAATGTGTTCATGTTTTCAATAAATATTTGGAGAGGAAATACTGTAGAGTTTACACATTGTCAACAGTCTAAGCCCTTCCCCATCTGTTTTGCCCCATAGTTGAGAATGCGTTTGTTTTGTTGCTAAACAACCAACCCGTCTATAGGCAAAATCCAGATGACTTTTGAAAACCGTGCCCTGAGGGATTTATTTTGAAATTCAACATGCATACTACAAGGGGAGAGACTCTTGGGATCAGCACTGGTTCCTAGGGACTGACTGACAGATGGACAGACGCTGTGGTCCATCCATGCATAAACTGCTGGCTTTGCCAACAGTAAAGTTTTCAAGTGAAACATCTGGAGTGCTCAACTCCTATAAGGATATGGGGGGTGAGATAAGTGTTTGGCTACCATCGTCCAGGCTATGGTAGCCAAAGTTGGATGTAAAAATGATCAGTGGAGGCTGGTGACTTGAGAAATTGAGGAGGATGGAAGTCTGTTTAAAAAAATTATCAAATAGTAATTATTTTAACGTAAAGCATTTAAAAAAGACTTTTATAGTACAATATTATGGAAAATGGGAATGAGAAGGCTACCTACCCAGTTTTTGGAAGGGATCACAGTAGTGGTTGAATGAGGGTATGAGGCATGGGTAGAGGTGTTCAGAGGCTTGACTTCAGTGCAGGACAGGATTTGACTGGAAAGACAAAAAACAATAACACAACACACTACACAGTTAGACAAAATAGCTAATAATGAGTAAGTCCAAGCTACGAGTAAAATCATTCATGTGTAATAATGTGATTGTGTTTCAATGTGTAATTGACTCTACATACAGTAATGAGAAAAACATGGATAGGGGTTCTCACAGTGATTGGAGAGGAAACATTCGATGTGCCAGTGGATGAAAGGGCACATGAGACATGGCTTCAGTTCATGTCAGGAAAGAGTTGACAATGGTAGTGGAGTGGAGTGGTCATCACCTCTTAATCAGGGAACAGGAGGGGACTTAGCTGTAAATACAAATAGCAGATACATTCCATTACAGCTGCCCCATCGTAGGTTTGGACAAGTTTCTCCATGAAGTTAAACACAGACGTCTCAAACTTCATAAAGTCAAACACAGACTGCACATCTCGCCCACTTGACACATCTAAGTAGTCCAAGAAACGTTCCTGAATAAAGCCCTGATCGTCCACATATCTGACGATAACTGACAACTGCAAGCAGACTGGTGGCACCATACTGTATGTCCCAGAGTTGGGGGGAATTTTTGCCTACCAGGAAATCTGTATAAGGTATGACAGTGAATCATTAGTTGTAAAAAAGGTTTTATAAGGGCTTGATAAGACCAGTTTTAACTAATCAGGTCAAATGGTTTTAAAAAACTGAAAACAAAACTCCTGAAAACTTATACCCAGCCTGTCCAGACCAATTTTGAATATAAACTCAATTTGATCACATTCACATTTTATCCTGACTCACAAACGGACTATAAACACATAATGTTACCAATTAGTTACCCTGACCAAATGGACAGCGAATATAGGCTGTATGCATCTGCTGTTATTAGCCTCCAATTGATCAGACTGAAAAATCGTCTCGTTTTCATCCCATACAGTATGTCAGATCTCTGTTAGGTGTAGCCTAGGCTGCTGCAACATTTATGTTATGAGTTTTTGCTTGTGTCTGTCCGAGGTGATTGTGTTATCATCTTTGCTAAATAAATATCAGAGGAAAGTGGAAAGCCTACTTGAGAGCTTTTAATCTAACGTTTAATGAATGATGCGATGGAAGCTATCAAATCATTCTGAATTGATTTCGACATTCCAGAAAAGACAGTAGAAAGTTCCATATTGTAACGGCATTCAGAGGAAGAAGGTGAAGACCAAGGTGCAGCGTGGTAAGTGTTCATATTACGTATTCAGACTGAACACTGAATACAAAATAAACAAAAGAATAGCCGAAACAGTTCTGACAGGTGCAACAAACACTAAACAGAAAATAACTACCCTCAAAACCCATGTGGGCAAGAGCTACCTAAACAGACAGCTGTTCCTGATTGAGAACCATTCCCAGCCAAAAACAAAAAAATACAAAAACATAGAAAAAAGAACATAGAATGCCCACCCTAGTCACACCCTGGCCTAACCAAAATAGAGAATAAAAAGCCTCTCTAAGGCCAGGGCGTGATACATATGTTCAGCATTGTAATGTGCAATTACTGATGTGGGCATTTATATGCTCCCTGCTTTTGTTTTGCCATTTAGCTGAACGATCGATGTTCTTCAGGTCACTCTACCCTTCTTTCACCCAAGGTTCAGACTTTCTAAAAAGCAGGCAATGTCAGCAATACAGGTGGCTTGATGAAAGGCTTTCTGTTAACCAGCTATACTAACCAGCTATACTATGTTGAACGCCCTCACCTTCATGAAACTGATCTCAGGCAGAGGTCGACCCTCGGTTTTAATTCACACCTTCCCGGTGTACCCCAGAATAAAAGTGGTTCTTCAACAAAAAGTAAACAAAATGTGTGGTAGCGTTGGCTGCGAAAACGGCACACTCAAGCTGGTAACCAGCTAACTCGCTACTTCTACTTGCTACTGAAGTTAGTGCAATTTATTTAAATTTGCCTTGCTAACTGGACACAAAAAATGAAGTTCTAAAAACATTTATAATCTACCTCCTCCGTCTCCTGTAATTTGAAGAAACTAATTTGAATTTAATAATATCAACAACAAAAAAGCTCAACCATCACTTTTCAATCTCTATCCAATAATGTCCCCGACTCACCAAGCTACTCAACACATTGAACCCCCCCCCCCCCCCCCCCCCCCATAATGCTTTGTGGCACAACCCCAATAAAACAGACTAGGCTCATTCTCTGATCCTAATCTCATGATTGGATGGACAACATGTCAGTTCAGACTGAAAAAGCATTGATTAGTTGGAGGTTGTTCTCCAACTAATGAAGTGGTCATAATTACCATGTAGGTCTATGGAAGGGGGTGAGGCCTACGAGCCTCCAAGGTTTTGCATTGAAGTCAATGTGCCCAGAGGACACCATGGTGCTACCCCAGAGAGTACTGTTGAAGTTACTATAGACCTTCATTCCAAAATAGTGGGTTTTGATCAATTATTTGGTATAGTTATTTAATATAGTTTTATCTACAAAAACGTTTTAATGAAATTTCAATGATGGTGATGGTCCTCCCCTTCCTCCTCTGAGGAGCCTCCACTGAAAGTGATGGATGTCTTTCTGCCAGCCATAAAGGAGCTACAGTGTTCCCCCCCATTCTACACCATTCATTTTTCATTGGACATCAATACACCTTTCTTCTTCACAAACAAAGCCATCAGCATGTGGTGTCCTCGATGTTCCTTCAAAAACAAAACCCTCTGACTGCCAGACGAGACCTTTACATTTTCATTGAATGACCTCAGTGACTTACAATAAACCTTCTACAGGCAGATCTAGGTTGATCCTAGCACACACGCGCGCACACACACACAAACCTGGGACAGCTCTGGCTAATTACACAAGAGGGCATTGCCACGGAGTCCGCAATTTTGTTTCAAACACAAAACACGCTCCGATTACCCAAATTGCTTTTATTTCTACAAAAGCTCAAAGTGTAGCCAAGCCTGGCAGCTGGGTACTAGTGGACACACTGACTGCCTGGTTTAGTGCACACAAACACACAGTCCTCTAGTTGCCTAATGATGTCTACAGCCAAATTAATTAAAAAGTCTCTCCTACTTTGGAGGAGCTGGTCTGTTATGGCTCCCCCTCTCCTCTACAGTTCCTATTAGTGTTCTATTGTTTATCAGGAGAGAGAGAGAGCTATCAGAGAGTAGATGAAAGATAGGAAGCACACAGCAACAACAAACTCACAAAACAAAACCTACTTAAATTATTGCTTGCAGCTGTCACATGTTTCATCACAAGAGACCTTGGAGATGGTGATTAACAAACAAATGGAGGCAGATTCATAAGGAGAAGGCATAAGAAAGTCTCTAGCAGCAGTGGTGTCCCTCCCCACTGAAAACCACCACAAGCTGAAAGCCTGCCAGCCGAACGAAAGGGGACAGAGAATTGAGAGAAGATGTTTTCCGAGATCCCCACAGAAAGAAAATAGTCCCGTAAAGTCATGCTATGAAGCAGAAGTCTTGTATCAATCCACCAAAATCCCTCTGGGTTTAAGGGTGCTGCTCTCCTTGCTTCCCTGCCTACCTGCCTGCCTGGCTGTTCACTGTGCTCCAGGGCAGTCCCAAACCATTCCTTAGTCCAAGACGGAAACCCCCTTTACTCCTACTCCTACCCCCATCTATCTTCATAATGGATTCCAACCCCATTTCAGTTGACTGTGGCTCCACACTGGAGTCAACAGACAGTGAAAATTATTCTCCTATTTAAATTAAGGCACTCTGTAACCAGCTGGGTAGAAACCAACTGGAGAATTTCCATGAATCTAGACAAGGTTCCTCAACAGGTAGCTGCTTCAGTAACGGGACCCGTTAACAAGGTGAGGGGGAGGAAGGGAAGGAGGAAGGGAGGAGGGTGGCAAAGCACTATCAAAACAACGGGACATTTTCATAAAACTGTCAGTTGGAGAGTAATTATTTTGTGCTGTATGAGAAATTGGTGTGTGTCTGTTTCCTACAAGCACACACACAGACACATAGACACACACATTCCTCAGAGCTCAGCTCAGCCTCAGGCTGGTTCTAACAGAGCTCAGCCACAGGCTGGTTCTAACACTCAGACTGTCACCCACTAAACATTTTATGAACGCTGTTCTCTCTAATCGCTAATGATGGCTGATGAGTCAAATTGGAGACAAAAGACAACCCCCCCCCCCCCCCCCTCTCTCTCTCTCTCTCTCCAGAGAGTTAGATATGGCCGGACGGCTAGATAGGTCCAGTTGGCCGGCCACTGTGTGCAGCTCACCCTGCACTAACATAAATAATCTGAGCATGTCTACTTCTGCTAACATTCCCAGTAAAGCAATCAAAACAATCAAGCATCCCTCGTAGCATCCCATATCCCAAATTGCCCATGTTAACATATGTAGCTGAAAAAACAAGGGTCAGGAAATCAAAACACTCTGAATTTACAAATGGACAATCTGACAGCACAGCTGCAGTGACCAACGCTCTGAATAACATAAAAACAGCCTAACCAGCTCTGCTAGGGTGAGTAATGTTCTGTGAGCTGTTCTCTCATTTGTGTCTGTAGGTAGCTAGCAAGTTAGCTTGGGTGCTTGACTGCTGTTATTAGTACAGAACGCTCGGATCAACCTTTAAAGTGATGGGTTGGGCTAAAGCTTAAGAGGGTGTGAACGATGCTGAATGTGTGTAGATTAAGATCAGCGCTCCAGTTGATACCGAAATCATTCAAAGGCCATTTTCTAAAAAGTGAGGTTACAAGTTTATCAAATTTAAAATCAGAATTACTTTCCCATTGATCCTCAAATGCAGTGTATGAAATATCATATTGTAGCTCTGTGTCTCTGCTTTTATCCAGTGTAAAAAAACACTATTTCAAATTTTGCTGCATAAGACAATCAAGGCGGTTGGTCACATATAGCTACAGTTTCAACTGCCTGGTATAGTGCACACACACACACACAGACCTCTAGTTGCCTTAAAAACTCTCCCCTCCTACTGTGGAGGAGCTGGTCTGTTATTGCTCCCCCTCTCCTCTAAAGTTCATCTTGGTGTTCTATTGTTTATCAGGAGAGAGAGAGAGAGAGAGCTATCTGAGCGGAGATAAAAGATGGGAAGCACACAGCAACAACAAACTTACAAAACAAAACCTCCATAAATGATTGCTTGCAGCTGTCCAAATCACAAGAGACCCCGGAGATGGTTATTAGCAACAAGCAACAATAATTAGATGTGATAAGACTGTAGTAAGTGGCCACACAGGTAGGTCCGGCCACCCGGCCGGCCAGTTATATAGATCGGCCAGATAGGTAGGTCCGGCCAGCCAGAGAGGTAGGTTCGGCCTATCGGATCTACATATCCGGTTGGATGTGGCAGGGATTGCAAACTATTATGGACTACAAAAGGAAACCCAGCCGTAAATCTGCCCAGTGACACACGCCTACCAGACGAGCTATAGGCCTTTTATGCTCGCTTTGAGGCAAGCAACACTGAAGAATGCATTGGAGCACCAGGTGTTCCCGACGACTGTGGGACCACTCTCTTCATAGCTGATATTAGCAAGACCTTTAAAGAGCTGTTTACCGGGACAGAATACCAGGTTGTGCACTCAGAGCATGCACGGACCAACTGGCAAGTGTCTTCACTGACATTTTCAACCTCTCCTTGACCGAGTCTGTAATATGTACATGTTTGAAAAAGACCAACATAGTCCCTGTGCCCGAGAAAGCGAAGGTAACCTGCCAAAATGACTACTGGCCCATAGCACTCACTTCGGTAGCCATGAAGTGCTTTGCAAGTCTGGTCATGGCTCACATCAACACCATCATCCCAGAAATACTAGACCCACTCCAATTCACATACAGCCCCAACAGTTCCACAGATGACACAATCTCAATCACACTGCCCTTTCCCACCTGGACAAAAGAAACACCTACGTGAGAATGCTATTCATTGACTACAGCTCAGCGTTCAACACTCTAGTGCCCACAAAGGTCATCACTAAACTAAGGACCTGGGACTAAACAACTCCCTCTACAACTGCATCCTGCACTTCCTGACAGGCTGCCTCCAGCTGATCCTCAACACAGGGGTGTGTGCTCAGTCCCCTCCTGGACTCCCTGTTCACCCACGACTGCATGGCCAGGCACGACTTCAACACCATCGTTTAGTTTGCAGACGACACAACAATGGTAGTCCTGATTGCCGACAATGACGAGACAGCCTATAGGGAAGAGGTCAGAGATCTGGCCGGGTGGTGCCAGAATAACAACCTATCCCTCAACATAACTAAGACTAAGGAGATGATTGTGGACTACAGGAAAAGGAGGACCCCATTCTCATTGATGGGGCTGTGGTGGAGCAGGTTGAGAGCTTCAAGTTCCTTGGTGTCCACATCACCAACAAACTAGAATGTTCCAAACACTCCAAGATAGTCGTGAAGAGGACACGACAAAGCCTATTCCCCCACAGGAAACTAAAAAGATTTGTCATGGGTCCTCAGATCCTCAAAAGGTTCTACAGCTGCAACATCGCAAGCATCCTGATTGATTGCATCACTGCCTGGTACGGCAATTGCTCAGCCTCCAACTGCAAGGCACTACAGAGGGTAGTGCGTACGGCCCAGTACATCACTGGGGCTAAGCTGCTTGCCATTCAGGACCTCTACACCAGGCAGTGTCAGAGGAAGGCTCTAAAAATTGTCAAAGACCCCAGCCACCCCAGTCATAGACTGTTCTCTCTACTACCGCATGCCAAGCAGTACTGGAGTGCCAAGTCTAGGACAAAAGGCTTCTCAACAGTTTTTACCCCCAAGCCATAAGACTCCTGAACATGTAATCAGATGACTACCCAGACTATTTGCATTGTGTGCCTCCCCAACCCCTCAATTATGCTGCTGATACACTCTGTTTATCATATATGCATAGTCACTTTAACTCTATATTCATGTACATACTACCTCAATTGGCCCGACCAACCAGTGCCCCTGCACATTGGCTAACCGGGCTATCTGCATTGTGTCCCGCCACCCACCACCCGCCAACCCCTCTACGCTACTGCTACTCTCTGTTTATCATATATGCATAGTCACTTTAACCATATCTACATGTACATACTACCGCAATCAGCCCGACTAACCGGTTCCTGTATGAAGCCTAGCTACTGTTGTAGCCTCTCTACTGTTATAGCCTCGCTACTGTTGTTTTTCACCGTCTTTTTACTGTTGTTTTTATTTCTTTACTTACCTATTGTTCACCTAATACCTTTTCTGCACTATTGGTTAGAACCTGTAAGTAAGCCTTTCACAGCATTGCACCTGTTGTAGTGGGTGCAAATGATAAATAAACTTTGATTTGAGATAAACAAATATATTTTAACACTTTTTTGGTTACAACATGATTCTATATGAGTTATTTCAACGTTTTGATGTTTTCACTATTATTCTACAATGTAGAAAATTGTAAAAATAAAGATAAACCCTTGAATGAGTAGGTGTGTCCAGATTTTTGATGGGTACTGTATGTGATCTTATACAAATGTAAGCAAGGTTTTAAATAATTCACTTGTTTGGGCATCTTGCAGTACATTTTTGTCTACAAATTATTTGCAATTATGTTCCTTCCCCCTTACCATCTACTAAAGAAAAATGTGAAATGGTATGTTACAGCATTAGTGCCATCTTGTGGCTTTGGTACCTGCTGTGCTGTGGAGAGCAACAGCGAAGACCACAGACCATAGACCATCCATCAAATACATTTATGATTTTAAATAAATAAAATACTTTACATGATTGAGATCCAAGTTCTAGTTCTGCCCCTACGGATGGAGATGGGATGCATCTATATAGTCTAACGTGGCTTCTTCTCCTTGCCTCCTCTCCAGATGCTGTCTGTCCTGTCAGGAGTGAAAGGGAAGGTGAGGTAGAGGTTTTACACACAACACATTCCCCAGCAGGACCAATAGGGGACGCTGATGTTTCATCATGGAATATTTGCCTGAAATAAAGCATGGGAGTACTAGTAGAGGATGGAAAAGTCAGATTTTCTTTTGGCTTGAAAAAAAGGTGAAATTCTCAAACAAATAGTTTACTCTTTAGCACTTCTTTGTGGAATGTAAAGAAAAAATCCTACACAATGGAGTATTCAAATAAATCAAGACTGAATCATTCTCATGCCCTATTGTATGGTGTGGTATGTGAGGAAAGTATACTTGTATAGACTATGCTGTATATCTAGCAACAGTAGTATCTGTTTTTCACATCTTTTGTAAAGATTCATGTCTGATTTCACTTTATAATTTTAATTAGCTATCTTATTTTCATTTCTCCTTCTTGTTTTTGTTTCATCGTTAGTAATTTGATCTTATTATTTTATGTGAAGAAATGGGTTACTTGTATTGAATATTTCATACAAGTAATTGTTATACAAATTATTATTTTTATTTTTCGATCATGAATCTTACTGGAAGTTTGCTCTGCTCATTGATCCAACTGAATTATAGACATGGACCCGTTCCAAGTTCCAAACCAGTTGTCATTCCAACAGAGCCTATCGTCATTCATATGCTTCTCTTTCTACCCTTTTAGTAGGATGTGGTTTAAGCCAAATATGCCTTACCAGACACATGAGCAACATGCATTTTTATGGTATGTGAACGCTTTTTATTTTTTGCCTTGTAATTTCTGGGCAGCAGGAAGGCTGGCTGACTGACTTCTGTTTCCTCAGCTGGCACAACAGGTCTTTGAGTCCTTGTGAGATGACAGTTGACATAGAGAGGCATGACGGACCAAGGGTCAGCTGTAGGACATGGTCTACAATCGTGTCTTGTCTAGAACCGGTTCTGACCATTCCCGACCTCCCCTGGCCTCTCAAGTCTGTCGCTATTAGCAGCAAAAGTTGGGAAATGTGTTAAATAAGTCTAGTCTTGGACAAAAATGCTATTTCAATGCAATTCTGTTTAAAGGTATTTAATCATAAGGTTCAGAGTAGCTGCTTCAGCTCATTGAGAAATTATGACTCACTGGTTTGGTGAGTGGTGCCCACACAGTATACGGTGCATTCAGAAAGTATTCAGACCCCTTGACTTTTTCCACATTTTGTTACGTTACAACCTTATTTTAAAGTGGATTAACTTATTTTTTTCCCTTATCAGTCTACACACAATACGCCATTATGACAAAGCAAAAACAGGTGTTTGTAAAGGTTTGGCAAACAAAAAAATACAAGAAAACACACATTTACATAAGCACTCAGATTCTTTACTCAGTACTTTGTTGAAGCACCTTTGGCAGCGATTACAGTCTCGACTTCTTTGGCACACCAATATTTGGGGAGTTTCTCCCATTCTTCTCTGCAGATCTTCTCAAGCTCTGTCAGGTTGGATGGTGAGCGTGGCTGCACAGCTATTTTCAGGTCTCTCCAGAGATGTTCGATCGGGTTCAAGTCTCATCAATGCAATTGTCTGCATCACTTCCAATTTCATGTACATTTGATGTCGGAAATGTACATACACCTTAGAACGCGTCTCCTTCCTGAGCGGTATGATAGCTGCGTGGTCCCATGGTGTTTATACTTGAATACTATTGGTTGTACAGATGAACGTGGTGCCTTCAGGCATTTGGAAATTGCTCCCAAGGATGAACCAGACTTGTGGAGGTCTACCATTTTTCTCTGAGGTCTTGGCTGATTTATTTTGATTTTCCCATGATGTCAAGCAAAGAGGCACTGAGTTTGAAGGTAGGTCTTGAAATACATTCACAGGTACACCTCCAATTGACTCAAAGGATGTCAATTAGCCTATCAGAAGCTTCTAAAACCATGACATAATTTTCTGGAATTTACCAAGCTGTTTAAAGGCAACAGTCAACACAGTCAAAGATTATCCAACTTGAATAAACGCTTGGAGGTAAGTATGACTGCAGTGGTGTAGTCTATGGCAACACGGATATCACTTATTATTGATATCTACATAGCGCATTGATGTGAATCACACTGCTGCGATCTCATTTAGCTATTTTCGATTTACAGATTGTGGTTGTTGTGGATGGCTGTTCACAAATATAAATGGTTATTTGAAACCAATAATGGTTGAATTCAAGAACTTTAAGCTGCCTATCAATCATTGTTTTTGAAACCAGTGGACAGCCAGTGAAAAATGCGATCTTGCCAACAGCTGCGTAGTGTGGACCCCAGCCTATGGAATAAAAGTGTTGCCTTTTTTGCTCAATCTAATTGTTTAAAAAAAAAAATGTTTAACCTATATTTAACTAATTCATGCTGGTAAATAAAATACAATTAATAGGCCTAATGGACATATGCTCAAACCCGTACACTTTTGATAGACTTAAAGGGGCGATCTGTAGTTGATACATACATGTTTGGACCTATAAATTATATATATTAATGTAAAGTTAATATTTTATTATTATATGTAGTAGAAAGCGATGGGTTAGAAGAAGCCTACATAACCAACCCATAAAGTAAAATGCAACATCAGCTATGTAAACCAGCTATGTAAACTTTAACATTGATTTATCCTGCAATAGATGTCGTTCAAATGGTAATTTTGTCTTCTTCTAAAGTCTCTTAAGGGGAAAGTCATCTAAAAGTAACTGAATGTAATTCGATTACGTTACTGAGTTTGGGTAATCCAAAAGTTTCGTTACTGATTACAATTTTGGACAGATAATGAGTAACTGTAACGGATTACATTTAGAAAGTAACATACCCAACCCTGCATATACATACATACACATATATACATACACACATATACATTCACATATATAGAAATACATATATATACACATACATACATATAAATGCATATACATATTTACATATATTTTTTTAAATATATTTTCCTTTATTACTTTCTAACCCTACCACCCATCTCCTAAGGGGAAAATTCCCATTACACAGACACAGTATGCTTTACATTAGTTATCTTGTTATTATTTGCTGTTATTAGTCCCAACCTTCAGCACCATTCAACCACTCCCATCTATCTCTTAACACCATCCATATTGGATTTCTATTTGCCATATATGTAAGGACAGACTCGGTAGACGAGGAGCAAGCACAGGGAGTGAACATTTAATTTTATGAAACAACAGACAAAACAAGAACAGGGACTGGACAGGGAGAAAAAATAATATTGCGACAATAATGCTGACACGTGGAACCAACTGAGGAACAGACAGATAAAGAGGGGCAATCAACAAAGTGAAGGAAACCAGGTGAATCCAATGAGCGCTAAAGCGTGTAATGATGGTGACAGGTGTGCGTAATGAAGGGCAGTCTGGCATCCTCGAGAGCCAGAGAGGAGGAGTGGGAGGAGGCATGACAAAATATTTTTCTGAACCTTTTTATTTTCATTGTTTCTACAGATTGTAAATAGAAAATAAACATCAGCAAGATCTCTCTGCTGTTCATCTTTCCCTCGATCCTAACTTGTCTCCCAGTCCCTGCCACCGAAGAAGATCCCTACAGCATGATGTTGCCACCACCATGCGTCACTGTAAAGATGGTGCTAGGTTTCCTCCAGACGTGATGCTTGGCATTCAGTCAAAAGAGTTCAATCTTGGTTTCATCAGACCAGAGAATCTTGTTTCTCATGGTCTGAGAGTCCTTAGGTTCCTTTTGGCAAACTCCAAGCGGACTGTCATGTCCATTTACTGAGGAGTGGCTTCTATCTGGCCACTTTACCATAATGGCCTGATTGGTGGATTGCTGCAGAGATGGTTGTCGTTCTGGAAGCTTCTCCCATCTCCACAGAGGAATTCTGGAGCTCAGTCAGAATGACCATCGGGTTCTTGGTCACCTTCCTGACCAAGGCCCTTCTCCCTCGATTGCTCAGTTTGGCACAGTGGCTAGCTCTAGAAAGAGTCTTGCTGATTCCAAACTTCTTCCATTTAAGAATGATGGAGGCCACTGTATTGTTGGGGACCTTCAATGCTGCAGAAATATTTTGGTACCCTTCCTCAGATCTGTGCCTCGACACAATCCTGTCTCGGATCTCTACGCACAATTCCTTCGACCTCATGGCTTGGTTTTTGCTCTGACATGCGTTGTCAACTGCGTTGTCAACTGTGTGACTGTATATAAACAGGTGTGTACCTTTCCAAATCATCTTCAATCTATTGAATTTCCAAGGTGGACTCCAATGGGGTGGCAGGGTAGCCTAGTGGTTAGCGCGTTGGACTTGTAACCAGAAGGTTGCAAGTTCAAACCCCTGAGCTGACAAGGTATAAATCTTTCATTCTGCCCCTGAACAGGCAGTTAACCCACTGTTCCTAGGCCGTCATTGAAAATAAGAATTTGTTCTTAACTGACTTGCCTGGTAAAATAAATGTAAAAAACAAAATAAAGTTGTAGAAACATCTCAAAGATGATCAATGGAAGACTTGTGGAGTCAATTGGAGGTGTACCTGTGAATGATTGGATCAATGATTTTGAGTATCATAGCAATGGGTTCTGAATAAGGTATTTCAGTTTTTTATTTGCAAACATTTTTTATCAAAAGTTTTTGTTTTGTCATTTTGGTGTATTGTGTGTAGTTTATTTAATCCATTTTAGACTAAGACTGTAACATAACAAAATGTGGGAAAAAGTCTAAACATTCTCCTAATGCACTGTATGTCACACATCACTGGGCAATGTGACACTCTCCTCCTCCTTCCTGTTTGTCTGGTCCTTCAAGGCTGTCCGTCTGTCTGGGAGGAACAGAGTGAGGGACTGTCCGTCTGTCTGGGAGGAACAGAGTGAGGGACTGAGTATCGGACTCAATGGCCATGCTGTTCTCTCTCTCTCTCTCTCTCTCTCTCTCTCTCTCTCTCTCTCTCTCTCTCTCTCTCTCTTTCTCTCTCTTTCTCTCTTTCTCTCTCTTTCTCTCTCTTTCTCTCTCTTTATCTCTCTTCTCTCTCTCTCTCTCTCTCTCTCTCTCTCTCTCTCTCTCTCTCTCTCTCTCTCTCTCTCTCACAGCAGCCAAGTGGACCAACTAACAGCCTATTTCACTTTACAGATGGCATAACGGTTTGCTTTGTGCATGTCTATGAATTCATTTGTATTACTACGCTATAGACCTCAGCAGTTTTTTTTTTTACAGTATTTCTCTGTAACTTCTTTTGGAGTGTTAACAGTGGAAGTGAACAGTCATTTGAGGTTCCAGTGTGAGAGAAGCCACAGCTGTTTATGCCATCCAGTCCAGTGTATGTGTGGTAAATGTGTGTGGGGTCAATATGATGTCAGAGGTGGTGGCTGAAGCATAGCTTTGAATATTTAATTACTCTCATTTGGAACACTATTGCGTCACTTCATCTGGTCTTACCCTGTTACCCTCTAACTAACTCAAAACCGAGAGAGAAAGTGTGTCCGTGTGCTTGTGTATATCTCTATTCATGTTCTTTGAAGACTAAACTTAGACCTGCATTTTTCCAGCCAAACGTAATAAAATTTTAAAAAGTGAGTATCGTGTTGTTTATTCTCCCCTATCTTTATGTCCCTAGGGCATCTCTCTAATGGTAGGGGACTTCCACATCTCAGTGTTTCCAGATCAGTGTCATGTTACGTATTTAGTGCAGTGAGGGATTTAGACAGGATAAAACACACACACACACAAAACCCTTTAGTCAGCTATATCAGTCCGAGGGAGATGGTTGAACCATCATGTGTCAGCTGGAGTACAGACACACACAGATGTGTATCCCCAACCATGAATTATACCAAATCGTGGCTCATCTCGTTCCCCCTAATATCGTTCACCATCCCCCCCTCTGTTTCACTGAATTTAAAACAGATAAATGATTGGTTTTCCTGTCACTATTTTCCTACCTCAGTCTGACAGTTTGCAGATGGAAATAATGGTGTGTGTGTGTGTGTGTGTGTGTGTGTGTGTGTGTGTGTGTGTGTGTGTGTGTGTGTGTGTGTGTGTGTGTGTGTGTGTGTGTGTGTGTGTGGGTTTGAATTGGAAGAGTCATTTACATTAGGGCTGGCAGCACTGCAAAATGAGTAGGCCTATGTAAAGTGAATGTACAGTTGTAAGAAGAAAGTCAATGATTCTCATAATCTTCGATTAAGAGATTTGTTAAAGTGACACATATAAAGAGCTATAAATGTTTTATAAAAAGAGACACACAAGATACAGATTCTCCCTAGTCTGATATATGTTAAAATCCCCCCTGTACCAGAGGTGGTCCAGGCTGGGGTCTAATTCAATTGGTTACAGAGGCTAGGTCAAGGCAGTTAACATCTCTCTTGAGGCAATGCATAGTATGCTGATCTTTGCCTTTGAAAAGATCTTTGATATTTTCTCTTTTGGGGCCATAATTAACTTCAACTCCAAGCAACAAGGACTTTTCTCAAGTCAGGCTGTGGCCCTGGGTTTGAAATGTATTTCACAAAGAGGTTGTTTTAACACATGCATCACGGCTCATTGAGAGCACTGCAGACTGAAGTCTCAAACTCTATTTGTGCCTCTTTCTGTCTGTTGCACAAGGCATTTGCAAGCATGAACAAGACTCAGCTCCGTGATGCCAGTCGAGCAGCTATCAAAGACAGTTTTCCCACAATTCCTCAGAGCCAGAACCAAATGGCTCCATGTACCAACTGGCAAAGCCCTCTTGGCTCTATGGTGCTCTCGCTGGGGAATCCCACCTATCTGCTCCCCTGGCTCTCTGGGCCTACCAGGCCATTTTTTTATATGTATTTTTTATTTCACCTTCATTTAACCAGGTAGGCTAGTTGAGAACAAGTTCTCATTTGCAACTGCGACCTGGCCAAGATAAAGCAAAGCAGTTCGACACATACAACAACACATGGAATAAACAAACATACAATCAAAAATACAGTAGAAAAATCTATATACAGCATGTGCAAATGAAGTAGGATAAGAGAGGTAAGGAAATAAATGGGCCATGGTGGCGAAGTAATTACAATATAGCAATTAAAAAAAGGAATGGTAGGACGTACAGAAGATGAATGTGCAAGTAGAGATACAGGGGTGCAAAGGAGCAAGATAAATAAATAAATACAGTATGGGGATGAGGTAGATTGGTTGGGGTAATTACAGATGAGCTATGTACAGGTGCAGTGATCTGTGAGCTGCTCTGACAGCTGGTGCTTAAAGCTAGTGAGGGAAGTAAGAGTCTCCAGCTTCAGAGGTTTTGCAGTTCGTTCCAGTCATTGGCAGCAGAGAACTGGAAGGAGAGGCGGCCAAAGGAGGAATTGGCTTTGGGGGCGAGACTTGTAGATGATCTGGAGCTAGTGGATTTGGCGACGAGTATGAAGCGATGGCCAGCCAACGACAGCGTACAGGTCGCAGTGGTGGGTAATATATGGGGCTTTGGTGACAAAACGGATGGCACTGTGATAGACTGCATCCAATTTGTTGAGTAGAGTGTTGGAGGCTATTTTATAGATGACATCGCCGAAGTCAAGGATCGGTAGGATGGTCAGTTTTACGAGGGTATGTTTGGCTGCATGAGTGAAGGATGCTTTGTTGCGAAATAGGAAGCCAATTCTAGATTTAATTTTGGATTGGAGATGCTTAATGTGAGTCTGGAAGGAGAGTTTACAGTATAGCCAGACACCTAGGTATTTGTAGTTGTCCACATATTCTAAGTCAGAACCGTCCAGTAGTGATGCTGGACAGGCGGGCAGGTGCAGGCAGTGATCATTTGAAGAGCATGCACTTAGTTTTACTTGCATTAAAGAGCAGTTGGAGGCCACGGAAGGAGAGTTGTTTGGCATTGAAGCTCGTCTGGAAGTTAGTTAACACAGTGTCCAAGGAAGGGCCAGAAGTATACAGAATGGTGTCATCTCCGTAGAGGTGGATCAGAAAATCACCAGCAGCGAGAGCAACATTATTGATGTATACAGAGAAGAGAGTCGGCCCAAGAATTTAAGCCTGTGGCACCCCCATAGAGACTGGCCCTCCGATTTGACACACTGAACTCTATCAGAGAAGTAGTTGGTGAACCAGGCGAGGCAATCATTTGAGAAACCAAGGCTGTTTAGTCTGCCAATAAGAATGTTGTGATTGACAGAGTTGAAAGCCTTGGCCAGGTCGATGAATACGGCTGCACAGTAATGTCTCTTATTGATGGCGGTTATGATATTGTTTAGTACCTTGAGCGTGGCTGAGGTGCACCCTTGACCAGCTCTGAGACCAGATTGCATAGCAGAGAAGGTACGGTGAGATTCGAAGTGGTCGGTAATCTGTTTGTTGACTTGGCTTTCGAAGACCCTAGAAAGGCAGGGTAGGATGGATATAGGTCTGTAGCAATTTGGGTCTAGAGTGTCTCCCCCTTTGAAGAGGGGGATGACCGCGGCAGCTTTCCAGTCTTTAACCGCTTTCCAGTCCAATCTCAGACGATACGAAAGGCTATTATTAGGGGTTGCAACAATTTCAGCAGATAATTTTAAAAAGAGAGGGTCCAGATTGTCTAGCCCGGCTGATTTGTAGGGGTCCAGGTTTTGCAGTTCTTTAAGAACATCAGCTATCTGGATTTGGGTGAAGGAGAAATGAGGGAGGCTTGGGTGAGTTGCTGTGGGGAGTGCAGGGCTGTTGACCGGGGTATGGGTAGCCAGGTGGAAAGCATGGCCAGCCATAGAAAAATGCTTATTGAAATTCTCAATTATAGTGGATTTATCGGTGGTGACAGTGTTTCATAGCCTCAGTGCAGTGGGCAGCTGGGAGGAGGTGCTCTTATTCTCCATGGACTTTACAGTGTGCCAGATATTTTTTGAGTTTGTACTACAGGATGCACATTTCTGCTTGAAAAAGCTAGCCTTAGCTTTCCTAACTGCATGTGTATATTTTTCCTGACTTCCGTGAAAGGTTTCATATCACGGGGGCTATTCGATGGTAATGCAGAACACCACAGGATGTTTTTGTGCTGGTCAAGGGCAGTCAGGTCTGGAGAGAACCAAGGGCTATATCTGTTCCTGGTTCTATATTTTTTGAAAGGGGCATGCTTATTTAAGATGGTGAGGAAGGCATCCTCTACTGACGGGATGAGGTCAATATCCTTCCAGGATACCCGGGCCAGGTCGATTTGGAAGGCCTGCTCGCTGAAGTGTTTTAAGGAGCGTTTGATAGTGATGAGGGGTGGTCGTTTGACCGCAGACCAGTTACGGATGCAGGCAATGAGGCAGTGATCGCTGAGATCTTGGTTGAAAACAGCAGAGGTGTATTTGGAGGGCAAGATGGTTAGGATGATATCCATGAGGGTGCCCGTGTTTACGGATTTGGGGTTGTACTTGGTGGGTTCATTGATCATTTGTGAGAGAGGGCATCAATCTCGAATTGTTTGGGTACAGACCTGGATAGTAAGACAAAACTCTGCAGGCTATCTCTGCAGTAGATTGCAACACCTCCCCCTTTGGTAGTTCTATCTTGTCGGAAAATGTTATAGTTAGTGATGGAAATTTCTGGGGTTTTGGTGGTCTTCCTGAGCTAGGATTCAGACACGGCTAAGACATCTGGGTTGGCAGAGTGTGCTAGGGTAGTGAATAAAACAAACTTAGGGAGGAGGCTTCTAATGTTAACATGCATGAAACCAAGGCTTTTACAGTTACAGAAGTCAGCAAATGATAGCGTCTGGGGAATGGGAGTGGAGCTAGGCACTGCAGGGCCTGGATTAATCTCCACATCACCAGAGGAACAGAGGAGGAGTAGGATAACGGTACAGCTAAAGGCTAAAATAACTGGTTGTCTAGTACGTTCAGAACAGAGAGTAAAAGGAGCAGATTTCTGGGCACGGTACAATAGATTCAAGGCATAATGTACAGACAAAGGTATGGTAGGAT